>NC_052507.1:201163-501163 GCF_014356525.2 Nilaparvata lugens
CCACTTGTTATAAAGAATTATACATAATATGTATGTATAATAAATATATATTATAATGGCTACTTTGTCATTATTGTGGAGGAATGGTTTATGTGGAACATTTGGAACATTTTTCACTCGTGTTATACACAAAATTTTTCCTTCACCTACATTTTTATAAAAACTGCAAATAAAATAATTTTTAAAAACGTATGTGACCAAACAATGTGTTACAACATAATCTAAAGAGTAGACAGAAACAGCTGGCTTGTAGGTATAGGTACAGAATGGAAACTGTCAATCAAACGCCTATCTAACCAATGCTTTTTACATGGCACAAATACTAGACACGTCACGTGACCTTAGGAACTTCCAATCCTGGTCTTCTGATTGGCTCGCGGCAGTGAACGAGATCAATTGATCCGGATCAGTAAAGGGATCCGAACCTCCCATCAATACTATTGCAATGCGGAACTTCCTAACAAGATGGCGGATATTTGCGCCAGGGTACTAGCCGAGTTTCCATACTGTATGTATACTGTGGCTGTGCGCTATCTGTCGGCAAAAGTTGTAACAATAATGGCCGCCACAACTACAGCTATGATGAAGTTCCCGTTTCAAATTTGGTTAATGGGAATATTCGTTGGCTGGTATTTTGAATAACATGGAATAAAAAAATACATTTTTTTTAGTACAGTGATGAAGTTTGTAATAATTTCAGCATAGAAACATAAATTTCATATATTGATCAAATGTCTCGTTGAGGTATTGAATTTAGTTGGTTTAATGACTACTCTATATGCTTCCTCATCTGAGCTTAGACCTTCTAACCTATTTCAAATCAAAGACCTTAAAGAGATATAGACTCACAATGCCTATGCCTTCCCAATGATAGCTCTTACGTGAAATTGAAGTCCGCCATTGGGGTATTTTAGCACGATATATTATATCTATATATTTGTAATATTATAGATTACAAAGGCATTGGTATTTAATAATCTTATAGGTTGCTCCCTCAATGGCCGATTTCAATTCCAAGTACGACACTAGCGCTGCATGTGAGTCTATGCATCTTTAAGGTCTTTGAACGTTTTCTACGTAGATATTCAAATGTACGTTTTTAAAATAGAGATGCTTCCTATGTTATAATGGAGTTACTTTTACGCTCTAGGGAGTTTTCTTGTTTTTTCATCCCGAGAGCGAAAAGGTGAATCTTTAGTATTTATTATGTTCCAGGGAGTAAAGTAAGCACTTTAAACAGTAGGTGGAGGAAAAAATTATTTTTTTTTCAAAATTTTCAGAACACTTTAATATTGTTTTACATGCGTATGGTACTCTGCTAATATATGGTAGGTATTAGGACATTGACAATAGTCCATATTATTTTCTTTGGTAAAGTGCTTTCCATGCGCTAAAATGTTAAATTCAAAATTTCTTGCTTCAAGTGTTTGGTCAGAAAATTAGACAACATTTTATGAAGTGGAGGAAACATAACCTATTTTAATGAATCAAAATCCGGGGAAGGAACAGTTTTGGGCTGTGCCTGTTGATCACAAACCAAATTATTTAAAAAATAATTGTGTATCGTTGAATCAATAAAAGAATAAAACTCTTAATCGAGTGAAAATACCTGTTCTCCTGCCTTTCAAACGACTCCATTACTGCGTTTATTCTTTCTTGCAAGCTCTGCTGTGAGACGAGCTTAGTTCTGCTTGTATGGCACCTGACATGCGTTTAACCACGTTTTTCACATAAAAAATAGGTCTGAACGGTACTGAGGCCCGGTTGCACAAAATCCTGTTAAAACTGTTTTAACCGCGATTCAATTCCACGAGAACCAATCAGAGAAGCCTTCATTTTAAGGCAATCTTCTCTGAAGACTGTCTCTCACAGTGGATCTCTATGATTGCTGATCTTTTCTCGATGATTTCATCAACTGTATTTGATTGACTGTGATTTTTCTACTTACATGAACGGTGTTGTAGGTTTCATTGAATTGATATTTTTCAGCACCATTTTGCTTGGAACCAGTTGCAGTTGTTGGCGAATGGCGGCCGTTAAAGGGTGATTCAGAGCAAGTGCCTCCATTATGAATGAGCTGAGTGGAGCCACAGCTGCCTTCAATAAACTCACCACACATTCCAAACGCACCTAAACAACACCATTAATACATTTCATTTCTATTACCTAGTTAAAAATCACTAAAATTAGTTATAAATCAGTAAAACTGTAACTTTAACCTTCTAGTCGTGACCCTTGGTCCTGAGGACCTAGACAATTTTTGTTATAATTGTAATTGGGCTGCAGTGCGCGTTACTGTCTACTGTGGTCAATGTAAATTCATGTCAGTAGCCAATCAAACTTGGCCACGTAGAGTGTTAGTGCTCTGTGACTTGTTTTCGTGAAATGTTGCTTCTGGGTCCCCAGCACCCAAGGGTCACGACTAACGTTACTTTTTTTATTTCCTTCATATGTACATTTTCAAGCAATAGTGATTGAATTCAAGAAGTGAACATCTACGTTTTGGACAGAGACTTCAAAGAATGTACAAATCCACTTCTATAAACCATATTCAGAGAGGTTTGCTCAAGCGGTCACCCTTTCAACGGGAGTAGCAGACGCATGATTCTCAACTTATCTAAACGTTAGCTTATCAGTGCGACCACTGAGTCAAACCGCTCACAAATTTCTGTCGATAATTTCATTTAAATGATTATTTATGAGGTTCAATTCCGCAATTTAGCATCATATGCTAAGTGAGGTCAACGTTATGATGACAGTAGAGAAATATAAGAGTACAGCGTTGCTGATTCTCTGCCTTGCCACTGCCGTCTATAGAAGATAGTTGATACCGGTATATCTGATCTAATTTAACTGTTAATTCTTGTTTAAAATAACCAGTTATATTCTATTCATCAAGAGAAATATTTTCAATGATTAAAAGAAAATTCTTTATAATTGATATTGAAAGTTTTGTCAATTAATTATATTTCTACATTGTTAGAAAACGATCTGGCAACGTTGTGGAGGTATAAATAGCGCTTTCTGCTTTGTCGAATGATAGACAAGGATAGCAACACCAATGTTAATCAAATACTGTCATTATAACTATACACTATAGTCCCTATCCCAATTCTCGTAGTTGAGCTTATCAAGGGGAACGCGCCAACCAAGCTCCCCGTCAGCCGAGCTCCTTTAAAAACCACTTTCGAGGGGATTGGTTGTCGTCTACGGTCCCGAATACCAGTAACCTCCTAACCAGTAGGGGATTGGCTGTCGGGGAGACTCGTTGACGCCAGCGTGCAAGGGGCTTGGTTGTCGTCAGAGCAGTAAAAGGGTGCACAAGGGGAGATAGGCTTTATAATCTATATAAGAAGCGAGCTCAACATAATCTCCATATGGCAGAAGATTGAAGAGAATCGGCAAAACTGGAAAGATCATGTTGAAAGGACGGAGAGCGACAGGATTCCCAGGGCAGTCATGTCGTATTCATGTGGTTGGGAGGAGAAGTGTGGGCGTATCCCGCAAAAGATGGATGTCATTGGCAGTTTCAAGTCGGAACAGGCAAATAGCCTAATCCTCGTAGGAAGACGACGACGACATCATTATAGTAGCTACAACCTAAATAATTCCCGAGACATACTTCTGTACTGAAGTTGTATTAAATTTAATGAAGTTTTCTGATTGGAGTGATGAGTAATGCAAACTTAAGAATGCATTACCATGGAGAGAAGATGACATAGTTGAGACGATACTGTATCATATTGTGTTGATACTGTATCATGCGTGGTGATACTGTTTCATTTTGTGGTGATATTGTATCATTCATGGTGATACCATAGAGAAAAGATAGCATAAGAAGATAAACCATGGTATTTGTCGTTTATGTTCCAAATTTCAAGCCGATTACTGTCGACTACTGTCTATTATTACTGTTTTGGCCGGTTGAGAGTGCAAGAACGGCACAGAATGAGAGATTACAAATCAAATAGTTTCATGAAAAAGAAGTAAGTAAACTATCAGGCTGGGGTTAACAGTGAAATTTAAAACGCTCTAAACCATGGGATATCTTCTTATGCTATATTTTCTCTATGTCATTACTGAACAAACCATATTGAAAATTTGTTGTGCATATTAATAATGATTACAGATTGTGAAATACATCTGGAGCCTGTTTCATAAAACCCCAGTAATACAGGGCCTGTATTACAGGACTTATAAATTTAAATTTACAATCCTTTAAAATTATGTTTCATAAAAATAATTCTGCACTTGTAAAATCACCTGTAATATGCACCTTTATATGAATTAATGTTTTCATTAGCCAGTGAGCCTAATATAAGATCTGTGGAAAATCTATATTATCAAATTTCTGACGATGGACAGATTGCATTTATGCAGGAAAATAAATTTGTTAATGATAAATAGTTGAGAAATTATAATAACTACTTAACTAACGTTATGTTCAATCTAATATAATCTAAAAGGATTGAGTTATTAACATTTTTTAAATAAATTTGGTCTAATCGCAACTTTAAGGTCTTTGGTTTCAATATTTTGTTTTGCAGTCATGGTATTATTATGCGTGCCCATCAGTATGAATATTCTCACATTAGAAAAAACTAATTTAATAGGTGAATAAAAATAAACAAATGAACTAAATAATGCTGGAGAAATTATAATATTTTTGATTTTAAAAAATTAATTTTCATCAGATAGAAAGATCATTACGGAACTGGATGAATTATATCATAATTATGGAATACAAATTCAAACGTGAACTGAGTTTGTTAACATTTAAAACAGTTGACATCTGGTACTTGTGGATGATAATACTGCGTGAGGTCTACTGTTCACAGAACTACTAGTACTTATAAGTCACGTAATACAGGAGAATCACCATTCCAATTACATGCTCAATATAGCCGATAAAATCAGCTGTTCCTCTATTACAGGACTTCTAAGTTTTTATGAAACAGGGGCCTAATTGAACTATTTTATTAGTTTTCACAACTTGATGTGAGCAACGTTTCGTTTGCTCCTATTTATTGGTCCCGAATTTAGGATAACCTAACCAGTAACATCCTATAACCTCTTAACCAGTAGGGGTTTGGCTGTCGGGGAGACTCGTTGACGCCAGCGTGCAAGGGGCTTGGTTGTCGTCACCGAACCCGAAAACCAAGCTCCTCGCACGCTCACGTTTGAGTGCCAGAGTTTTCGCGAGTAAACTGACATATAGTGCTTTCATGCACTTACTCAATGGATTTTGGAACAGTCCTCAAATCACGCCTGGTTTTCCCAGTCATTCATTGCTTTCTGACGAGTTATATCACATTTTTAAGAACCAATAGTTCAAACTTATTCAAGTTCAGCTAAGGTATTGATTCATATTTTTATGGTCTCATAAAAGAGCTACATTTTAAAACAACAAGCGAGTGAAACGAATTCTGTTCAGCTTTCAACGTATTTAGTGGCATCAATATATATACTGGTAACATATATTATTACAATTCCTCCAGAGCGCAAGGCTCGCATGGTCATTAGGCCGCTCCTATACGTACTTACATAAATATATACATACCTACATACAGGAATCACTGGTGAGACGTACAAATACTCATTCTGAAAATGCTTGCCAATTCAATAAGATGAACATTTCCAAGACAGTTGGATTCGAAAAGAGAAATAGTTTATTTCATTTAATGTTTGCAGTGATAGAAGTTACAACATCAACAAGCTTTTCTTCTAATAATCGAATTCATAGAATGTGTGAAACAGTGTCGACTACTTCCCGCTCGCTTCAAGCTAATTTCAATGCCCAATAGGGGATCACACTTGCGTCTTTTCTAGTCGCGGTTTTACGACCAGAGCGACAACAAGGTCACTGGCGTTCTGAAAGTTGTTGGAAGTATATGGGTTCCGGACGGAACAGTGCACATTACAGCGTCGCACGCCCGCTTAGGCCGGTTACAGAGCTCGACCGACCGTCAGTGCGTATGTACCATCCTGACTATACGCATCCATAAATCAGTTTTACACATTCAGAGCTCGACCGACCATAGGCTTTTTTACGTGAGTGCGTTTGCACCATCCTGACCATACGCATCCATACATCAGTTTTTCTGACTCACAAATTGGACGCCTTATTGTTTAATTGTAGCTTATTATCTTCGTAAACGAAAGATTAAAAGGCGTAGATATCAAGTTCACCCGATGGTCGCTCAAAGAGCATTTCAAAGGGAATTTAGTACCATTATATACATCATTGCTTGGGGATGAAGATACACATTTTTCAACTACCTCAGAATGTCCATCAGAAATTTTGATGAGTTATTTCGAGCTTGTATCACCATTGGGAATACTTGCAGTCACTTTAAGCTACGGATCAAATAAATGTAGATAATAATAATATATGATTTTTCCAATAAAAATTTAGAATTGATTGAAGAAATGGATAGAAAAACTCTGAATTCAAATATGACACCATTAATTGAATTCATTCATTATGCTATTCAATTCAATATCAGCTGATTGTAGGGCAGAGGTGTCAGCACATTGGTTATGTTGCGATCGGGCTACTGATCAGTACAGCTCTGAAAGCTTCTATTTGCTTCAATAGCGCGTCAGTCAACCGATGGAACGGATGCGCACGAGCTTGACCGATGGTCTTCGTACGCAGTGTAAAACGCATGGTCCTAACCGTGCGCATGCGTGCCGTCAGTCCTGCTCTGTATGGATACATGAAATATCTATGTACAAGACAAGCGCGACTGACGTACGCACTGACGGTCGGTCGACCTCTGTAACCGGCCTTACGCTTTGCGTACGCTCTGCTGACGCATGTCAGCCGCCACTTTTTTACGTCGGGGCGGGCAAGCCGCGTTTTATTATCAACTTCAACAACCTAGAACGCGTAAAAATGGTGATAGAGATATTGTGATTTCAGATTCGGATTCAGCGTCTCCAAATTAGTTGAATGACTCGCTCTCAAAGAAAATCAAAATTGAAGAAGTTTTGGTTCTATTGGATATTAAGCCATTCTATATGTACAGTACTCAACATTTTTCGAATGTTTTTTCAAAGTTTCATTTAAAAAACTGTCCTATGCTTTGGAGTTAATCTTAATACAATAACATAGGCCTACTTTGTTATTGCATTGAGGTAAAAGTAATAGTCCATTAATAAATGTACTATTATTACAGTACTTGATCAATAACATCATGCTCTGAATCAAATTCTAAGAACTATTATTCATAATGGGCCATATGAATAAAGTTGAGCATTTGCTTATACTTCTAAAATAATGAGCCATTTTCTATGAATAAACGTGAGCAAAACCTTTTGCTCATGCTCATCAAAAGAATAGTTTGAGCATTTGCTCAAAAGTATAAACTTATGCTCAAAATTGTATGAGTAAACTAGAGAATTTGCTCAACTTTTGAAGCAAATGCTTCAAAAAAGGTGAGTCTAGTCTGAAGCAGCTTTTCACCTTTTGCTTATAGTAAAATGGCTCAACTAATTCGTGTGAGCAAGATGAAACTATACCAGATACGATCACAACCAATAGTTGAGAACTATTAAACTCTTTTTAGATTCAACCATGATATATATCACCATTATTCCAACAAAAGAATAAATACAAAAGATACCAATCCGATATAAATATAGTCTAGCTATCACAGAATAGGAAATAGCCATTTGAGAAGATGAGAGTGTAGACGATTATAAGAAGGCTATTGAGATTATAAGATTATGCTGAAGATTATTATAGAGATGAAATTTTTTCACGCTATTTCAAAATTCAGAACTCAACTAACCTAAAACTCAATTCATAGAGAACAATATCGGGGCACCGAGCTTCGCTCGTTATTTTTATTTATTGATAAACAGAACACAATTCTCTAAAATGATCGTGTTTGAATTTCACAGCTGGCTATATGTCAGCTTATGAATTTCGGGAATGCGATATTTTGATTTTCCACAGAATCACTCGCTCACTTTTTACTATCCACAAACGACGAAAGTCTCAGCTGTTTCAGACAAGGATGAATTATCCTTTTAATGTCATTCAGCGAGTTTTCCCAAGGATGAGACCTAGTGCAATCGAATTTTTATATCATAAACCTACTATGTTCCAAATTTCGTGAAAATCGTTAAAGCCGTTTTCGAGATCCGTTGAACATAAATAACCAGATATAAAAATATAAACAGATATACAGAAATTGCTCGTTAATAATATATATTGTTATAATATATATTGTTATATACATCGTTATTGCTCGTTATAATGGGATATGATATGATATTCATGATAGAGAACAGAGCAGACGACCAAACACAAGCGGTGTCTATACTTGCATATTTAGCGCTAACCTTTCGCTATAAAACAAAGTTAGGCCACAAAGGCGAATCAGCTGATGAAAAATCTTCAAGGTACGTGAGCATTTGCTCCAGAGTTAAGGAGCATAAGGTAAAGCTTATTCATATAAAAATGAGCAAATGCTTATGCTTCTACCTAATGCTCATCAGCAAAACCTTATGCTCCATGCTCACGAGCATATGCTCTGTTTTTACTCATATGGACCCATGTGTATGTGGCTTCAAATAATTCTGAAAAGTTTCCCATGATTTGTATGTTATCATTGTTAGTTGACTTCATTCATACTTTATATTTCCGTTTCCTCTGATTATTTTTATTATTCTAAAATATAGGAGCTTCGATCTAATTGGAACAATAGATCTTTTGAAATAATATACATGGTATTATTTACTACTACGAATGTCGGCTAGCAGTCGGCTAGATTGATGTTTGCGTTTAAATCCAACAATTCTTGGTAATGTATGTTTCATTCAAAATAAGTTTATTCTCAGTCAGTTTGTCACAATTGAGTAGCTTAGTGCCTCAGCTATATGTTTTCAGTTTTTAGGTTTTTGTTGTCAGCAGTTAGCACTATTGTAGAGCTATCCAACACAATAGTCTAGCTCTTTGAAGTAGCGATATTCGACATCAAACTAACGAAAATGAATTGTTATGCAACACAGTATTCAAAGTAATTCTTATGATTGTTCTGCCGGTTTTGGAATTATTGGTGTTCTTTCATCTCATGTTATATTCTGGAGGCAAATACAATACTTATTCTATATGCTATTAATGTACTGAAATCACTTCACTTATATGGGCTTTAATAAAAACAATATAAAAACTTGTAGTACCCTTTAAAAAGTTTCAACTTGAAAATGACCTATGGTCGAAACCAGTCGTTAAAATATTTTCAAGTTTTCAATAAAGGGTAGGCCTACTACAAGTTTCTATATTGTTTTTATTAATTGATGTACTGTATATATATATATATACTGTAAATTAATAAAAGAATTGAAATAGTACGATTTTTCAAACAAACAATAACGTTCTTTGAATGATTATAGAACAATTAAAAAAAGCACTATACATTTCGGGACTTTTTTCTATCCCGTCTTCAGGTACAAATACGAAATAAATAAACATCAGTATTGACTAATTCAAGAAAAATATTGAAACAATGTTCATAACTCGACAATGATGTTCAATTATTTTCAATCTTCACCTGGAGGTGGGAGTTAGTCCTGGAATTTATAGTGCTTTCAATTGATTTTAATGGTTTTATAATATTAGAGATTTATTGTATTTTAAAAATGAATAAAAGGTCTTTTTGAAAAAGCTGTACTATTTCCTCATCTTTGTATTATCTCTATTAGTTATTAACCGAATTATTTATTTATCACCGCCGATGAATAATTGTGATTTTTATAATAATTGCTGACATCTGGTATTACAAAAAACTTTGAAAATTTGAAATCAGAACTTTCCTATCACGATTAATTGCCAAGTTGCCCAAGCCTCGAAGATTGCTGAGTACAAATTGATGTCCCTCGTCAGTGAGACGCTGTCGATACGAACAAGTGTAAACTGAATTGCAATTGGCTGCCAACAGAAATTCGCTCCCCTACTTGTAAAAACGCAACTGGCTAGCGTCGCAAATGTGCATCGAGCCTAACGTAACTTTTCACTTGTCCGATACGATTGTCAGACGAACAGTCTTCTAGTAAAAAAAATATAGCACACCATCGATAACACACCATACAAACCTGACTTAGCCACTAGTAACTTATACCTTTTACCCAAATTCGAGACATAACTTTGAGAGCAGAGCTTCCAAACTAACGAGGAGCTCCAAAACAATGTCACAGCCTACTTAAACTCATTTTGCGGCAGCATTTTATGAAAAGGGGTTTGACAGGCTGGTCCACTGGTATGACAAATGCCTCAACCTTCACGGCAATTACGTTGGAGAATAATCATCCTTTTGGTATTACAGCTCGATGTGAGCTTCAACATAGAGAAAAAAAAAGCATAAGGCGAATTTCACACCAAAGCTGGGCCGGGCCGAGCCGAGCCGAGCGGATCGGCCGAGCGGAATCTGCCTGCGTTCGCACTGAAGCCGATTGCCAATTCGCTCAGTAATACAAATATTGCGCAACTCACTATATGCGAAGATCGAACTAAACTAAAAGAAGGCAGAATCCGCTTGGCCGAAAACGCTCGAGTTGGGCGTCAAGCAGACTGCACAAATCCTCGGCTCAGACCGGCGTTGATTTGAATGCTCCCGACTAAATCCTGCATAGCTAGCGCGCACGCGGATTCCGCTAGACTCTAATAAAGGATGGCCACTAACGATAGGACATGCATGATGAACATGTGTGTACACACATGTCGTCATACATTGTTCAAGTTAGTCAAACAATTAAAAAATAAAAAAAGATTGGGGAAGAATAATTAAAAAAAAAACAAAGTGAAAAAGGGTAGCTTACCTCTTTGAACCCCCCTGTTGGTTGGGGGAGATTTGAGTCGAACATCGTACTCATGAATGTGTTGAAAACCAGAATTCACCCACAGTTTTAGTGCTTGTTGAGTGGATTTTTAACCGTATTTTCTATTGAAATTTGGCATATCTGTTGATTATTACATTTGTCACAGATCTACCTTATCATTTTTTCATTCACATCGATTCCTACGCAGTTAAATAGCATATACTGATATTCGACATGAAATCTCAATCTCCGGCTTTAACTCGTTCCGCTGCCAGTGCCAACTCCAACCAAGATAAGAACCTGGCTATCGCTCCGTCACCGGCTAAGCAGAAGCAGCAGCATCAACAGCAGCAACACAAGAAGCAGCAGAAGTGCCAGGCCCGGCCGCATTCTGCAGACGGCGTCCCGGTTGCTATGACAACAGAGAACCAGATAGCAGCCGCCCTTGAAAAACTGCTGTCAAACGAAGCCTTCGTTGACAAGATTGCTGCCCGCCTGGAGGAGCGTTTGTGCGAGCGACTATCTGCCGAGGTTAGCGCTAAGGTGCTTGCCGAACTTGACGGGCGACTCGAGGCTATGGCTGACGAGACTAGGAGGCTCGCGAGTGAGGTGGATACCCTCAAAAGTAACATCGCAAGGCTGGAGGAGGATTTCGATTCTCGTCTAGACGAGCTAGCTCAGTACTCGAGAAGAAATAATATTCGTGTCTCGGGTATTCCGGAGGTTCAAGGTGAGAATGTTACCGCCACCGTCGTTAGTCTCCTGAATGAGAAGCTGAATGTGGGAATCTGCCCGGACGACATCGACAGATGCCACCGTGTCGGTCGCCCGACCCACCTCCACCCTCCTGCTGCTGATGACTCGTCTTCTACTCGTGTGGTTCACAGACAAATTCTCATCAAATTTGTCAGCTACCAAAAGCGAAACTTAGTCATCACGGGCAGACGAAATTTGAAGGGTACGGGATTCTCCATTCATGAGGACCTTACCATGAAAAGACGTACGTTTTTCAAAGATTTGTGTATCAAGATTGGATTTAAAAATGTGTGGAGTCGAGATGGTGTTGTGTTTTGGAAAAAGAATGGGAAAACGGTCTCTCAGTTCTCCAAAGCTCGCATTCGTATGAATGAAAGTGAGTGAGTGTTTGTGCCCTAGTCTACTACATGATTAAGGTATCTATATCTATAGCCAATTTTGTTTAATTCATTTTTTTTCTAGTATTTAAAATTCTTTATTATTCTCTCTTCAACTTGTGCTCGCGTCCTGGGTGTCTTGATTTTTCTGTTAAACTACTCAACGAGTATTTTCTATTAGTTTTATTATAAAGCTTCTATTATTTTTATTATAAAACATATTTATTATTATTTTCATTATAAAACATCTTTTTATTATTAGTAATCAGGATTTCTTGATGCGTGAGTGTCTGGTTGGAGATTAGGATTTCTAAGTTTAGTTTTCATATTTTGCCGAGGTAACTACGGTAGTTTCGTTATTTTATAATTGATTTTATTTGCATCAGATATGGTCATCTTTTTTCTCTCTCTAATATGAATCATTACGATAAGATTGTGGAGACTCAACGTGCATATGTTGGCTTCTTCTAAGCTTTTTCATATCTTCTTAACTTTCCGTTTTCTTCTTTCTTCTTTCTTCTTTCTTACTTTTTTTAAGTATGGTTCTTGTCAATGACGTTGACGAACATATTTCCCTCGAATGTTACAATACTATTGAAATTGAGAATATTTTCCAGTGTCGAACTGAGTTGTTTGGTAATAGAGAATGCAACTCTTTTTTTAATGTCATCCACTTAAATATTAGAAGTTTGAAAAAAAACTTCGATCAGTTCTCTTACGTAATTAGTAATTGTTCAATTGACTTTCATATTATAATTCTTAGTGAAACTTGGGTGGTCGATGATGATGAATTCAATTTTAACCTAAATGGTTATTCAGTAATTAATAAAATAGGAAAAATCAATAAATGTAACGGAATCTGTATATTTTTTAAAAGTAACTTGATTGTAGATGAGCTGAATTGTGAGATTAATGAAGCCAACTCTATTTGTTTGGATGTACAAGTGCCAGGAATTAGCGAAAAGATAACTGTTATCGCTGTTTATAGATCGCCTTCATCCAATGTTGATATTTTTCTGAACAGCTTGAATGACTGTTTGTTAAATCTAAGGAATAAATCTAACGTAATATTCGCTGGTGACATGAATATTCATTTGAATAGAAATACTAATTTAGCCAGTGAATATTTTGAAATATTATCGTTAAATGGTTTGAAATCCTACATAAATAAACCTACAAGAATTTATAACAATACTGAATCATGTATCGATCACATTTTTTTCAAGAACTCTTCGTTCAATTCTGATAATGTTATCAGCTCTATTATGAAAACTAATATAACTGATCATTTTTGTACTAGTGTTCACGTTGATCTTGCGGCTGATATTGATGGGTCTGACAAACCTATTAATTATTACAATAAAGTTGATTATGATAAATTATTGTCTTCTATTCAAAAAGAAAATTGGAGTGAGGTGTTAAGCCCTAATTTACACTTGGATGATCAAATGCTTTTTTTGACTGACAAGATTTCATCCCATGTAGAACAGGCTACAGTTAAAGTACATATTCCACATAGATTAAAACCTTTGAAGCCTTGGATCACCAGGGGACTTATTGTGGCAATTGCTAAACGCGATAAACTTTTTAAAAAGCTCTCTAAACAGCCTTCTAATGTAATATTAAAAGCCGAATACATCTCTTACAGAAATATGCTTAATAAATTATTAAAACAGTGTAAATGCGACTATTATAAAAACAAGATTGATCAGAATAAAAACAATATTAGGAGAGTTTGGGACTCGTTGAATGAATTATTGGGTAAGTGCCGTAAAAAGGTTGTTCCTAAAATTGATGCAGACATCTTAAATCGTCATTTTGTTGAAGTAGGTAAAACTTTCGCTGAAAAGCTGATAAGTAATAATCCCAATGCATCTGATGGTAATCTGTTCATGAACTCTTCTGTAAATGGTCATGGCTCCTTTTTCCTATCACCCACAAACGAAAGTGAAATATCAGCTATTATTAACTCTCTCAACAATAACTCTGCTCCGGGAATTGACAAAATAAGCAATAGAACATTGAAAATTATACTTCCACACATTGTTAAACCATTAACAGTAATAATAAACCGTTGTTTTTTAGAAGGGCACTTCCCTGTTAGTTTAAAGTTAGCTAATATTATACCGCTTCATAAGATGGGGGATCCTAAGGACCCAACCAATTACCGCCCAATCAGCCTGTTAAGTGGTTTCTCAAAAATAATGGAAAAAGTAATCAAGTCTAGATTAATTGGTTACTTAGTCAAACACGAGGTCATTCATAAACAGCAGTATGGCTTTCAGACTAACAAAAATACAATTGATTCTATAACTCTCTTAACTCAAACAATTGCCAATAACTTCACTAATAATAAGAAAACAATAGCCATTTTCCTGGATTTAGCTAAGGCCTTTGACACCATTCCTCATTCAAAATTACTGAACAAGATGGAGAAATTAGGAATTCGTGGTGTACCCCTCAGATTATTCACCAGTTACCTGAGTGATAGACATCAAAAGCTTACCTTAGAAAATAAAACTAGTTCTAGACTTTTGAGTGATTTTGGTCTCCCACAGGGCACGGTGCTATCTCCTATCCTTTTTCTCATTTACATTAATGATTTAATCAAACTTGATATTGAGAACTGTGTGACACTTGCTTTTGCAGATGACACCGCCTTAATATTTACTGGTAATTCATGGGAAGAGGTTAAAAATAGGGCTGAATCTGGATTGAGAACTGTTAAAGCCTGGTTAGATGAGCATATTCTTACCCTCAACGCAAAGAAAAGTGTATTTTTAGCCTTTTCACCGAATGTTGTTGGTTTGCCGCTTGATCTCACTCATATTCATATTCATAGTCCTGATTGTAACCTTTCAGATTCATCAGATTGTAGTTGTCCAAAATTAGGTAGAGAAAAATTCTTCAAGTATCTGGGTGTCACTGTTGATCAACATCTTCGGTGGGATGTCCACATCAATGTCATTTGTAATAAGCTTAAACACTGGATCAACAAATTCTACACTATCAGTAAATTGAGTAACATAGCCGTTTCTAGATTGGTTTATTGTGCTTACATCCAGTCTTTTCTTCAATATGGGATTATCGTTTGGGGCGCTGCCTACATGAATCACTTGAATAAGATAATTGTTATTCAGAAGACCTTATTAAAGGCAATTCTTGGAAAGCCCAGACGTTTCCCTAGTGACAATCTTTTCAGGGAACTGAATGTGCTGACTGTCAGGCAGCTTCACACGAAAAACTTGATAATCTACATGAATAAGCATAGTAATATTTTCAATCTCCGTTTATCACCGTACAATCTTCGTCCCTCATCCATCACTTTCGAATCTCATCATACAGTTTTATCCATTTGTAGAAGGCAGTTCAATTACATTGTCCATAAACTTGTTAACGTAATACCTGATCATTTTATCTCTAACAATTTGACCAGAAATCTTTCTAACGAAATAAGTCAATGGATCACATCGCATAACTCTACTGATTTGTTCGATTTCTTGTAACTGTTCACCTTTCAACTCTTTTTTTCTCTTAAATAAGCTCATTATTTCTTGTTAATTGTCTGTATTCTCGAGATTTTTTTATTACTGTATACAAATTTCATACTTATAATTTATATTTTTGTTTTATGCTTTCACTTTGGTTCTGTAGTTTTTTGTAACACTCGGCCCCTGCGCACAGGCTTTGCCTTTGCAGGGACCTTCCGTGTTTTTGTTAACCTGCTATTTTAAGTTATTTTGTTTTAGTTTTAAGTTATTTATTTCATAACTACTTTGTACAATAACTATGTTGTAAAAAGGATAAATAAATTGAATTGAATTGAATTGAATTGAATTGAATTGAATTGAATTGAATTGAATTGAATTGAATTGAATTGAATTGAATTGAATTGAATTGAATTGAATTGAATTGAATTGAATTGAATTGAATTGAATTGAATTGAATTGAATTGAATTGAATTGAATTGAATTGAATTGAATTGAATTGAATTGAATTGAATTGAATTGAATTGAATTGAATTGAATTGAATTGAATTGAATTGAATGCCTCCGCTCGTAAAAAATCGGAGCGATAGCCAAAGAAGGCCAGCGCTGGCAAACCAGCCATCCACACATTGGCCGACGCTGGCCCACGTTGGGCCAATATGTAGGTGCGGCATAATAATATAACATTGAATCAATCAATCAATCAGCAACAGATAATCATGTTGGCACCTGCTTCCAGGAGTGGCATTGGACAGACAGACTGAGCTGGAATACCAATAATACATCATTATGTCATAAACCATAAGTGTGGCGGACCCAAACCCACTATATTGTCTCCACCTGGACATCAGAAATAAATAGATGAGAACAAAATATGAAATTAAAACATAATAAAAAATAGAAACGAATACAAATTAAAATAGAATATGAAACAAAAATAAATACGAGGAATAATAATAGAGTAAGAAAAAAATATTTGAAAACAAGAAAGAGGATTAATTGACTATTAATTTTAAAAATTTACTTGCGAAAGCTGAACTAACTACACTCACTAGAGTTTTGTAATGTCTGATAAATGTCCCTTGAAGTTTTAATATTTTTTTTATAGTCAACTTTTATCCACGAATTAAATAGTAAACAAAATGGAAGAGTGGAAAAGCGTTATTATATTGAGGGACTTTTTGCATGTTTAGGGTGTGTGCACACAGAGAGAGGTCAGCGGTCTGAGCGGTCTTAGGAGGTTTATATCCATATCCTCTCAAGAACGCTGCAACTTGAAACATCAGGCGTTCTTGGTGAAATGAAATAAAATGAAGATATACTTCAGGAGGCAGAATTACGACTTTTTAGCACTTTCCTTTACTACTCAACCTCGATTTACTTTTGTGCACACACCCTAAATAATGAATCAATATTTTCGTTCCTGTAACATAAATTAAGAGCATTACAAGTTTTCAATAGGAAGCAATACTTTTCATTCAGTAATTAATCTATATTTTATAAGAACTATGAGTCGAAACAAGGTTATCAATATTATATGTGCAGGTTTAGTGAATTTAAAATAAAAAGGCATGCCACTTTGGTAAAAAATTGATAATGAACATTGAATGATGAAAGTATTAGAGCTGCTCTGAAGAATAGTAATTACAGCAGAATTTCGAGGTACTAGGTCAAAGCTTAGAGTTGAACTTTGGGTTTGTTCATTTACAATGGGTAGTTCCATTGTCAGTCATCATATCAGCAGTGATCATGCTATTTCGCCATTGCTTGCTACAATTTGATTAGTACAAATTGAGTTGATTCGGAACTAGCTGACTGAATCCATGAAGATTTTCTGCCTGTTCTGAAATTTTGGGCATAGCCTATCGCTTACTTTTTGTTTCACATGTCAAAAAAGTTCAAAGACTGTCAGGAAACATAATATGCTGGCAATGAAGCCAAATACAGCATAGTAAAAAGGATGCAATACAGTTATGTATAAACACATTCACACTTTACACTGCTCTGCTTTTGACACTTTCACTCCACAACACTACACAACTTGAAAGTTTTTGTCCGCTTCAATTTGCGCAGCATAAGTGTGTTGTCAAGTAGGAGAACGACCTCTTCATTTTCATGCCGTTGTATCCTGTCTGCATGCTTGCGTGCGAAGCGCCCAATTTCTGATAAGACAAACTCCACCTCCAGATCTATGTGAATCACATCGTTTCGGATGAAGCTTGTAGTATCAACGATGTTCCTCAAAACTTTGTTCTGGAACCGTTGAGTAACATTCACATTGCTCTTGCTGGCACAGCCTCACAGCTGTATTGCATACATCCATATGGGTGTCAGGGTCTGCTTGTGTTTGAATGAGATGACGATATCCTTTACTAGCCAGAGTTAGGTCTTGTTCGCCTCTGTACCACACCCATCATTCAAATTTAGTTTGATCATTGATGTAAGGTTATGTCAAGTAGCTTTTCTACAAGACAAACCGTCTGAAATAGAATTATTGTATCTTGTATCAATACCACAAAATCTCAAAAGATTTTTACTAGTAGTTCTGTGAACAGTAGACCTCACGCAGTATTCTCATCCACAAGTACCTGATTGAAACTATAGACCTTATGGAGATACAGCGATAGACTGGCTTCTCCACACATCTGTGTAATCACTTGTCAGCTGATTTATGATCAATAATTCTATAGTCTGATTTTTACTCTAATACCTATTGGCGTATGAAGGAGGCTCCATTTTCCTTTTATATTATCCTTGAAATGCAAAATTACCAAAAACCTTGCATATACGTCGACGCACAATTGAAAAAGGAACATACCTGTCAAATTTCATGAAAATCTATTACCGCGTTTCGCCGTAAATGCGCAACATATAAACATTCAAACATTTAAACATTAAGAGAAATGCCAAACCGTCGACTTGAATCTTAGACCTCACTTCGCTCGGTCAATAATTATTTTTATCATCTATCGTTGCTAAAATTGATGCTCTAATGAGACTTAGGCTTGTGCATGGATAGAATATAATATAATATGATGCATGAGAAAGATAATGATGAGAGATGGATGAACTTTAGTTTCAGGAATATTCTGAACGACTGTGGAGTGAATTTCAAGAATATAAATTGGAGTTAATTTGACTGACCATGAGTGGTCACCCTTTCAATAGGAGTACCAAGTGCAAGTCGCACATAAAATATTTGAAAATCTGATTTGATCTGATCTGATCATAATAGCTTGAGCACGCCATGCTATACACATCTACAAAATATATTTTGAACAGGTTTCTTCCACATTTTTAATTGACTTTTAATCGAGGAAACATTGTAGATGTAATAACTATGGATTAGTATAGAAATAAAGCATTGAAGATGCAAGTAACACAATTACTTTTCATTTTCTACAATGATAGGTTCAAGATGCTAATAGCTGAGAATTGCTCTATGCAAGATGGTATTAGACCATTTTAATTTCAATTATCAACATTGTGATGAATTCTGCGTGTATCTTAAATTTTGAATATCTCAAGTTATCAAAGTACTGAAGCAATAATTTCAGTAGAGAATTTAAATGCCATAACTGCACATTTTCATGAAATTTGAAAGAATATTCATATAAGAATAGATTTAAATATGAGATTGCATCTAATTGAGTATGGAATGATACCCTTCTTGGATCAAGCAATTCTCTTATACAATAATAAGTTAATAAAAAGCATCTTTTACATAAGAAGGAAAATCATTAGACAATAACTCTGTCCTTACAAAATTAACAATCAACAGAGCATTGAACAGTTGTAACATGAATTGAGTAATCTATAGGTTAAGCATAGAATATGCATGTAACTCAGTTTCTTTTCATTATCTTTTCTATATTAAAAACACAATTTTTACATTCATTTAGTATTTTTCTCATCATTTTCATTCTTTAGTATTTTTTTTTTTCAATTTTTTAGTAATTTTTCATTTTATTTTTTTTATTTGTAATTTTTTCCAGTAAATCTTTTTTTATTTCATTCTATTTTTTTTTTTTTCATTTGTAGTTTTTTCTAGTAAATCTTTTTCATCTTTTTTTATTTCATTCTATTTTTTTTATTTTTTAGTAATTTTTCATTTTATTTTTTTTATTTGTAATTTTTTCCAGTAAATCTTTTCTTCTAAATCTTTCTTTTATTTTTCCATTGGATTTGACAATAGCTTGAAGATGCTATGTAGTTGAATTGCTCCATGCAAAAGGGGCATTAGACCATTTTTTCCAATTATCAACATTCTGTGATTTCTATGTGTAAACTTTAAATTTTGAATAGCTCAAGTGACCAAAAAGCACTGAAGGAATAATTTCAGTAGATAATTTATATGCCATAATTGCATATTTATATGAAATTTAGAAGAACATTATTATCAAAATAGTGTTTAAACATAAGATTGCAACTATTAGATGGTCTGATACACTTCTTGCATGAAACAATTCAATCATCTAATACAATAATAAGTTAATAAGAAGCATCTCTTACAAGTAAAATTGGTAGGTAAATCAATACAAAATGACTACCTTTACAAGATTAACAATCAAAAGTCTAATAGAGAAGCATGAAAGATGCATGTCACCCAGTGACTGTTTCTATAATTTATCTATTAAATACAAAAAGTAAGCATTGAAGATGTATGTGAATGTAACACATTTACATTTTTAATTCTTTTACAAGTAAAAATTAAATTCAATAGTGGCAACTTTGAAGATGTGTATAGCATAGCAAGCTCAGGTTTAACTGAACTAGATAGAGATGTCTATTTTCTGTTGATAGAGAAATACATACAACTGGCAAACAGATTCCAAAGAGAGAAAACTCTAGGATTGCAAAAATGAGAGGGATCAAGTGCTTTATGAGAGCTGCTGCAAGCATTCGGTACTGCTTTTGGATGGGTGACCGCTTCAAAAATGTTTTCATTCAAGTATTCCTTGCGAATATTGTGATTATATTATCCACCAAATATCGTGAATATTATTAATCCACCAAAAACTCGGTGATTTGTAAACTATCAAAAATGAAGGCTCATTCATCTCTCAACATCATCCTTAAGATTGACTAGCCCAATGACCAAGACACAAAAGACGTATCTCAGAAGAGTCGGCACGCCACGACAGAAGAGGAAGCTCTCCGATTGGCTGATTCTTGATACCTCAAATCAATTAGCCAATCGGAGAGCTTCCTGTCCTGTCGAGCCATGCCGACTCGTCTGAAAAACGCCTCATGTGTCTCGGCCCTAAAGGTGGCATGTGGATCTCGGCAGTAACTTCTATAATACAGCGTGATTTAAAAAGAATACCACAACTTTGAAAATCTGTATTTAATCAAGGAAACATAATAGAAACTTGGGTTATAAATCAAAATGAAGAGTATTAAAATAAATTTTCCTCACTAAAAACAAGTTCACAAATGTTCAATGTGACCCCCTCCAGACACTCAAGTGATATCAATACGATACTCTAACTCGTTGCACACCCACAGTAGCATATCGGGCGTAACAGTTTGTATAGCTGCTGTTATTTCTTGTTTGAGCTCCTCAATGTTAGCTGGTAGAGGAGGTCGATACACTTCATCTTTAACGTACCCCCATAGAAAAAAATCGCAGGGGTGAGGTGAGGGCTTGTTGGAGGCCAGTGATGAAGTGCTCTGTCTCGAGCTGCTTGGCGGCGATCCATTGCTTCGGATAGTTTTCATTCAAATAGGCACGGACAGATGAGTGAGTGTCAATGGAGTAGTGCTCCATCCTGCTGGAATATGCAACTAAAAAAACTTTAGAGCTTCCTCGAATCGATGACGGATAGTGCTCCACTCTCCGTTTATTCTTTGCAGAGATCAATTTTCAAAGTTGTGGTATTCTTTTTGAATCACGGTGTATAGCTTTCTATATTTATATTCGAGCCATGCCGACTCGTCTGAAAAACGCCTCATGTGTCTCGGCCCTAAAGGTGGCATGTGGATCTCGGCAGTAACTTCTATAATACAGCGTGATTCAAAAAGAATACCACAACTTTGAAAATCTGTATTTAATCAAGGAAACATAATAGAAACTTGGGTTATAAATCAAAATGAAGAGTATTAAAATAAATTTTCCTCACTAGAAAACAAGTTCACAAATGTTCAATGTGACCCCCTCCAGACACTCGAGTGATATCAATACGATACTCTAACTCGTTGCACACCCACAGTAGCATATCGGGCGTAACAGTTTGTATAGCTGCTGTTATTTCTTGTTTGAGCTCCTCAATGTTAGCTGGTAGAGGAGGTCGATACACTTCATCTTTAACGTACCCCCATAGAAAAAAATCGCAGGGGTGAGGTGAGGGCTTATTGGAGGCCAGTGATGAAGTGCTCTGTCTCGAGCTGCTTGGCGGCGATCCATTGCTTCGGATAGTTTTCATTCAAATAGGCACGGACAGATGAGTGAGTGTCAATGGAGTAGTGCTCCATCCTGCTGGAATATGCAACTAAAAAAACTTTAGAGCTTCCTCGAATCGATGACGGATAGTGCTCCACTCTCCGTTTATTCTTTGCAGAGATCAATTTTCAAAGTTGTGGTATTCTTTTTGAATCACGGTGTATAGCTTTCTATATTTATATTCGAGCCATGCCGACTCGTCTGAAAAACGCCTCATGTGTCTCGGCCCTAAAGGTGGCATGTGGATCTCGGCAGTAACTTCTATAATACAGCGTGATTTAAAAAGAATACCACAACTTTGAAAATCTGTATTTAATCAAGGAAACATAATAGAAACTTGGGTTATAAATCAAAATGAAGAGTATTAAAATAAATTTTCCTCACTAGAAAACAAGTTCACAAATGTTCAATGTGACCCCCTCCAGACACTCGAGTGATATCAATACGATACTCTAACTCGTTGCACACCCACAGTAGCATATCGGGCGTAACAGTTTGTATAGCTGCTGTTATTTCTTGTTTGAGCTCCTCAATGTTAGCTGGTAGAGGAGGTCGATACACTTCATCTTTAACGTACCCCCATAGAAAAAAATCGCAGGGGTGAGGTGAGGGCTTATTGGAGGCCAGTGATGAAGTGCTCTGTCTCGAGCTGCTTGGCGGCGATCCATTGCTTCGGATAGTTTTCATTCAAATAGGCACGGACAGATGAGTGAGTGTCAATGGAGTAGTGCTCCATCCTGCTGGAATATGCAACTAAAAAAACTTTAGAGCTTCCTCGAATCGATGACGGATAGTGCTCCACTCTCCGTTTATTCTTTGCAGAGATCAATTTTCAAAGTTGTGGTATTCTTTTTGAATCACGGTGTATAGCTTTCTATATTTATATTCTATAGCTATTTTATATATTCAATCTTTTCAATACTACAGCTTTTTAGTATAAATACTAATGAGCAATTTTTTCTATCCTAACATACTACTTGATAAATGAAACCGCGAATTTCTCATTAGAAGCTCTTACTGTTTTTGTTGAATTAATAAGTACACCTATTGACTGCACTAAAAGTTAGATTTCACGCAATCACTGCTCTGCTCTTTCACTGGACACTACTTGAACAAGCACTACACTAGTTCCAACGGTTTCCTCCTTTTGGATTCCTAGCAGCTGGATCGCCCCTCTTGCCTCTCCGCACCCTCTAGACATCAGGTCAACAGGCAGGTCCCCACGAAAATCGCTGTTCCTGGCATACTAAGGAGAATCCACATTGTTCCTCAGCACCTTGTTTTGGAATCGTTGTATGACATTGATGTTGCTGTCTTTGGTACACCCCCAAATTTGTAAACCATACATCCATACTGGCTTCAATATCTGAGTACTTTGTTTCGGATTGGAAAGTTGGAGTATCTTCCGCTCAGCCAATAAAGCTTCTTTTCAAGATCTCTCTTCTCGGCATGAGCCTTCAGCGAAGCTTCACGTACAAGGTCATACCCAGATACTTTGCATCGTTAGCAACTTGGTTGTACCATATGCCATTTTTTGAAAACTTGGAGCTATTTTTAAAATTCAACTATTTTTTGACAATTTAACACTGTTAGGAACTCACTAAAACACAATATTTTCTTAGAGAAGATTGCATACGGTATTTTGTTTTATTACAGTGCTGTATTTGGCTTCATTGCCAGCGTATCATGTTCCCTGGCAGTCTTCTTACTTTTAGACAAGTAAGACAAAAAGTAAGCGATAGACTATGCCCAAGATTCTAGAATAGGCAAGAGATCTGCATGGATACAGTCAATTACTTCCGAAACAAACAGTCAACACGTTCAGAATCAACTGAATTCGTACTGATAAAATTGTAGCAAGCATGAGCGGCTCATGCCTGTTTGGACAGAGTATAAATATAATTATATTTATACTATTGCAGTCTCGGAGTATCAGAATGATATAAATTATTGTGTCACATAAAGCTCAATTGTACGGTATTATTCTATAGAATAGGTGCCACCTTGTTCCTGTAGCTGCGCAGCTATTAAAGAAAAAGTTGTGTTTCAGACAATAATTTCAGTCAAATGATAAGAATTCGATTACTAACCTCATGAATATGTGCAACTCCATCCTCTACATCACATTTGCCAGTTTCACAGGTTCCACTAATATTTGAAGATCCAACAATTCCACTAGTTTTCATAACCTGAAAAAAAAGAAAATATAATCAATGCTCATGTATGCAAATGGAAAAGTTTGAATGCCTATTTCAATTTAATGGATTCAGGTTCCCAGATTTTCAATAATGTTTGTGAAAAACCCCTTCCTCACAATATACTCACAATTCAAAAAACTTGCCACAAAAATAATAAAGTTATTCAAAAGGAGACATGATGACACTCTTCATCAATAAAAAACCTTCAAACTTAAGTTGCTAGGTAGGACTAAATGATTTCATTCAAAGTACCAACTGATTTTAAGTTGAACATTTTGGGGCGAAACTTTACTTTACCACCCCAGTTAGTTGGTGGAAAATTTCTGGTTGCAATCGATTTGGGATATTAGTTTGATGATGGAATTATAAAAATTTGCGACACTCATCTGTAGTTATAGTCCAGTCAATATAGACATAAAAAAGGGGGTGTGCTTGCAATTTATATTGTAGTTCTGATTTTTTAAATATATTATTTGGGTACATAAGAGAAGTCCAGGACCAATTTCTAGATGCAAAATATCCTTGTGCTAGATACAGAGTGGCCCAAAAACCTCGTATTTTCGGCTCATTTTCCAGTTTTCAGCTTGGCAGATTTCTGCCAAATCTCGTAATCGGACAGAAAAATTTGTTCTCGCCTTTTTTCTAGATTATGAAGTTCTGAATAAAATGAGATCATTCGGAACTCTCTATCTCTGATGAGTACTGAGTTATGATTTTTCAAAAATAAGTGAAATTAGAAGAAAAAATCAATTTTGATGAATTTTAGTTCCTGATCAACAATATCTTCCGATTGTTACCATTTAGATGTATAATTCAAAATCCCTCTGGGCGTATTTTTGTGCTCTAAAATCTGAGATCAGGTTGAGCGCTCTATCTCATATAGATTTCCATGTACACCTGACAACAATGCTCCTTGTATTGGGAAAAACACCTAATTTTCAGCTTCACTCATCATCACCAACTACATAGTCTTCACATTGATATTTCGCACAATGACATAAGTTTATAAGATTATGTTCTATGAGAATCACCCGTTAGATGCACTTCATTTCAGTATTTCCTAGTGGAGAGGCGCGCTTAATGTCACCTCAAGCATCAAAATTTCAAACACTTATAACTTCTGACACAATGCTCAGATTTCATCGTGCTACACTTCATTCTTCTCGGCTCGTCAAGGCGGTCCAAAATCATGCATCATAAGTCCGGCGTTGATTTGAATGCTCCCGACTAAATCCTGCATAGCTAGCGCGCACGCGGATTCCGCTAGACTCTAATAAAGGATGGCCACTAACGATAGGACATGCATGATGAACATGTGTGTACACACATGTCGTCATACAATTAAAAAAAAAAGATTGGGGAAGAATAATTTAAAAAAAACAAAGTGAAAAAGGGTAGCTTACCTCTTTGAACCCCCCTGTTGGTTGGGGGAGCTTTGAGTCGAACATCGTACTCATGAATGTGTTGAAAACCAGAATTCACCCACAGTATCCCTGCTTGACATAGGTGGCGACTAAAAGGGAACCCAAGGCAACTCCATAGGTTGCCTTGCCTTCAAACCCCATGCCTTCATGGATCTGCCCCATTAGGGCAGTTTCGGAGGGACAAAAAGAAAAACCCAAGAGACCAGAGATGGGTGAATCTCCAGCAACAAATGTGGGTCAAGAGGCTGACCAGGTGCCCTAGACGCAATTTGGCGACCCCTCCTTCAGCGGAAGGACCTACAAAAAAGCCAGGAGTGGAAGCCTCACGTAGGTCACGAGTTTTTGGGTGGAGAGGCCAAAACTCACCACTGCTCAAAGAAGGGCGGCCATTCAGGCCAGGCAACACTTCTTGGGAGAGGTGAGGCTTTTGACCTGCAGAGTTTTGAAGGGGCAAAAAGAAAAACCCAAGAGACCAGAGATGGGTGAAACTCCAGGTACAAATGTGGATCAAGAGGCTGCGTCAAGGGTGGCCGGGCGCTCTAGAGGCAGCTTAGCCACCCCTTCCTCAGTGGAAGGACCTTCGACGAAGGCCAGGAGTGGAACTCATGTAGGTCGCGAGGACTAATCAGTCTGAAGAGACTGCCAAGCATATCACACTGGATTGCGACAAGCAACCAGGTGATGAATGGGATGTTAGCATAGGGGAAAACTCCTGGTTCTTGTAAAGGACACAGGTATTGGTTTGCCTAACTAATATACTACTTGGGAACACAATAAGCTTCGGTTGACGTGTGGGGTTATTTGAACCTTTGGATCCTTGAATCCTTCCCTTCAAAAATCATAATCATCATACCTGTTTAAGAATTTCAGTCCTGCTTCCACATATTGGTCGAGTCGCTGGCCCAGCCTGGTAAGCTTGGCTGCGTTGGTCCATGGCTGCGTCCACACTGCGTGCCCAATCTAGGCCAGCGGTAGCCAGCGACATATCCATGATAGAAATTGAAAATATCAACTGGAATGAATACGATAAAAATCAATAACAAAATATCACAAAGCTGATTAATAGTAGCAATTAGGCCTATAGCAAGTCAATCACTCAGAAAAAACAGCAAATGAGACAACAAAGCAGGAAACAGAATGCATTAATAGAGAAGTGTGGATGAGTGGTTTGCCAGCACTGGCCTTGGTTGGGCTGGCCTCCGCTCGTAAAAAATCGGAGCGATAGCCAACGAAGGCCAGCGCTGGCAAACCAGCCATCCACACATTGGCCGACGCTGGCCCACGTTGGGCCAATATGTAGGTGCACCATAATAATATAACATTGAATCAATCAATCAATCATCAACAGATAATCATGTTGGCACCTTCTTCCAGGAGTAGCATTGGACAGACAGACTGAGCTGGAATACCAATAATCCACTATATTGTCTCCACCTGGACATCAGAAATAAATAGATGAGAACAAAATATGAAATTAAAACATAATAAAAAATAGAAACGAATACAAATTAAAATAGAATATGAAACAAAAATAAATACGAGGAATAATAATAGAGTAAGAAAAAAATATTTGAAAACAAGAAAGAGGATTAATTGACTATTAATTTTAAAAATTTACTTGCGAAAGCTGAACTAACTACACTCACTAGAGTTTTGTAATGTCTGATAAAATAATGTCCCTTGAAGTTTTAATATTTTTTTTATAGTCAACTTTTAACCACGAATTAAATAGTAAACAAAATGGAAGCTTGTAGTATCAACGATGTTCCTCAAAACTTTGTTCTGGAACCGTTGAGTAACATTCACATTGCTCTTGCTGGCACAGCCCCACAGCTGTATTCCATACATCCATATGGGTGTCAGGATCTGCTTGTGTTTGAATGAGATGACGATATCCTTTACTAGCCAGAGTTAGGTCTTGTTCGCCTCTGTACCACACCCATCATTCAAATTTAGTTTGATCATTGATGTAAGGTTATGTCAAGTAGCTTTTCTACAAGACAAACCGTCTGAAATAGAATTATTTTATCTTGTATCAATACCACAGAATCTCAAAAGATTTTTACTAGTAGTTCTGTGAACAGTAGACCTCACGCAGTATTCTCATCCACAAGTTAGTACCTGATTGAAACTATAGAACTTATGGAGATACAGCTATAGACTGGCTTCTCCACAAATCTGTGTAATCAGTTGTCAGCTGATTTATGATAAATAATTCTATAGTCTGATTTTTACTCTAACATTGGCGTATGAAGGAGGCTCCTTTTTCCTTTTATATTATCCTTGAAATGCAAAATTTCTAAAAACGATGTATAGACGTCGACGCGCAATTAAAAAAGGAACATACCTGTCAAATTTCATGAAAAACTATTACCGCGTTTCGCCGTAAATGCACAACATATAAACATTTAAACATTAAGAGAAATGCCAAACCGTCGACTTGAATCTTAGACCTCACTTCGCTCAGTCAATAATTAGTTTTATCGTCTATCGTTGCTGAAATTGATGCTCTAATGAGACTTAGGCTTGTGCATGGATAGAATACAATATAATATGATGCATAAGAGAGATAATGATGAGAAATGGATGAACTTTAGTTTCAGGAATATTCTGAACGACTGTGGAGTGAATTTCAAGAATATAAATTGGAGTTAATTTGACTGACCATGAGTGGTCACCCTTTCAATAGGAGTAACAAGTGCAAGTCTCAAATAAAATATTTGAAAATCTGATTTGATGTGATCTGATCATAATAGCTAGAGCACGCCATGGTATACACATCTACGAAATATATTTTGAACAGGTTTCTTCCACATTTTTAATTGACTTTTAATTGAGGAAGCATTGGAAATGTAATAACTATGGATTAGTGCAGAAATGAAGCATAGAAGATGCAAGTAATAGCTTACAATTACTTTCCATTTTCTACAATGATAGGTTCAAGATGCTAATAGTTGAGAATTGCTCTATGCAAGATGGTATAAGACCATTTTAATTTCAATTATCAACATTTTTATGATTTTTATGAGTGTATCTTAATTTTGAATATCTCAAGTTACCAAAGTACTGAAGGAATAATTTCAGTAGATAATTAAAATGCCATAACTGCATATTTTCATGAAATTTGGAAGAATATTCATATCAGAAAAATTTTAATATGAGATTGCATCTAATTGAGTATGGAATGATACCCTTCTTGGATCAAGCAATTCTCTTATACAATAATATGTTAATGGAAAGCATCTTTTACATAAGAAGAAGAAGGAAAATCATTAGACAATAATTCTGTCCTTACAAAATTAACAATCAATAGATCATTGAACAGTTGTAACATGAATTGAGTAATCTATAGGTTAAGCATAGAATATGCATGTAACACAGTTTCTTTTCATTATCTTTTCTATATTAAAAACACAATTTTTACATTCATTAGTATTTTTCTCATCATTTCTATTTCCATTTTCATTTTTTAGTATTTTTTTTTTAATTTATTCTATCTTTTTCATTTTTTAGTATTTTTTTTATTTTATTTTTTATTTGTAATTTTTTCTAGTAAATCTTTTTTTCTTTTTTCTTTTATTCTATTTTTTGTAATTTTTTATTTCATTTTTTTATTTGTATTTTTTTCTAGTAAATCTTTTTTTGTATTTTTTTATTCTATTATATTTTTTGAAAATTTTTATTTTTTTTTGTTATTTGTAATTTTTTCTAGTAAATCTTTTTAACTTTTTTTGTAAATCTTTCTTTTATTTTTCCATTGGATTTGACAATAGCTTAAAGATGCTATGTAGTTGAATTGCTCCATGCAAAAGGGGCATTAGACCATTTTTATCCAATTATCAACATTCTGTGATTTCTATGTGTAAACTTTAAATTTTGAATAGCTCAAGTGACCAAGAAGTACTGAAGGAATAATTTTAGTAGATAATTTATATGCCATAATTGCATATTTATATGGAATTTAGAAGAACATTATTATCAAAATAGTGTTTAAACATAAGATTGCAACTATTAGATGGTCTGATACACTTCTTGCATGAAACAATTCAATCATCTAATACAATAATAAGTTGATAAGAAGCATCTCTACAAGTAAAAATGGTAGGTAAATCAATACAAAATGACTACCTTTACAAGATTAACAATCAAAAGTCTAATAGAGCATGAAAGATGCATGTCATCCAGTGACTATAATTTCTGTAATTTCTATAAGTTTGGTATTAAATACAAAATGTACGCATTGAAGATGTGTGTGAATGTAGCACATTTACATTTTTAATTCTTTTACGAGTGAAAATTATATTCAATAGTGGCAACTTTGTAGATGTGTATAGCATAGCGAGGAGCTCAGGTTTAACTGAACTAGATAAAAATAACTATTTTCTGTTGATAGAAAAAATACACATACAACTGGCAAACAGATTCCAAAGAGAGAAAACTCTGGGATTGCAAAAATGAGAGAGATCAAGTGCTTTATAAGAGCTTCTGCAAGCATTCGGTACTGCTTTTGGATGGGTGACCGCTTCAAAAATGTTTTCATCCAAGTATTCCTTGCGAATATTGTAATTATATTATACACCAAATATCGTGAATATTATTAATCCACCAAAAACTCGGTGATTTGTAAACTATCAAAAATGAAGGCTCATTCATTTCTCAACATCATCCTTAAGATTGACTAGCCCAAGGACCAAGACACAAAAGGCGTATCTCAGTCGGCACGACTCGACAGAAGAGGAAGCTCTCCGATTGGCTGATTCTTGATACCTCAAATCAATTAGCCAATCAGAGAGCTTCCTGTCCTGTCGAGCCATGCCGACTCGTCTGAAGAACGCCTCATGTGTCTCGGCCCTAAAGGTGGCATCTGGATCTCGGTATTAACTTCTATAATATAGCTTTCTATATTTATATTCTATAGCTATTCTATATATTTAATCTTTTCATTCAATACTACAGCTTTTACTTTCCTTGCCCTATTACCACAGGTAAGGAAAGTATTGCTTTCCAATAAAAATTAAGGTACCCAAATTTCCAAATTTCTATACGTTTCAAGGTCCACTGAGTCCAAAAAAGCGGGTTTTGGGTATTGGACTGTGTGTATGTGTGTGAGTGTGTGTGTATCTGTTTACATGATATCTCTCATCTGCCAATTAACGAAATGACTTGAAATTTGAAACTTAAGGTACTTACAATATAAGGATCCGACACGAACAATTTCGATCAAATGCAATTCAAGATGGCGGTTAAAATGGCAAAAATGTTGTCAAAAACAGGGTTTTCCGCGATTTTCTCGAAAACGGCCCAACGATTTTGATCAAATTTATAACTAAAAAAGTTATGGATAAGCTCTATCAACTGCCACAATTCCCATATATGTAAAGGAACTCCACCCCATCTATGCAAAGTTTGACTTCAGATTCCCAATTATCAGGTTTCAGATACAATTTAAACAAAAAAAAAAAAAAAATCAAGTGCATCAAACGTAGAAGTCTGTGTTTTTCTACTTAAATTTTTTGTTCAGTTTTATTCAGTTTTTCAGATATTCTTCCATATGAATCCAGCATAAGTTTTTCAAAAACTAGTCCCCAAACAATTCAGCATCGGTGTATTTCACCAGAGGAACTGAATTCCGGGCGAAATCTTTCACCCTGTATAGCTCGCTAATGAAGCGTTTCTGGATATATATTTATAAGAACTTTTTTTCTTATTTTTACCTCTACTATCACGTATTAAATTATTTTACCATAATTCACATCACCCTGTATATCACCATTATTCCAACAAAAGAATAAATACAAAAGATACCAATCCGATATAAAGATAGCTATCACAGAATAGGAAATAGCCATTTGAGAAGATGAGAGTGTAGACGATTATAAGAAGGCTATTGAGATTATAAGATTATGCTGAAGATTATTATAGAGATGACATTTTTTCACGCTATTTCAAAATTCAGAACTCAACTAACCTAAAACTCAATTCATAGAGAACATTATCGGGGCACCGAGCTTCGCTCGTTATTTTTATTTATTGATAAACAGAACACAATTCTCTAAAATGATTGTGTTTATATTTCACAGCTTTATATATGTCAGCTTATGAATTTCGAGAATGCGATGTTTTGATTTTCCACAGAATCACTCGCTCACTTTTTACTATCCACAGACGACGAAAGTCTCAGCTGTTTCAGACAAGGATGAATTATCCTTTTAATGTCATTCAGCGAGTTTTCCCAAGGATGAGACCTAGTGCAATCGAATTTTTATATCATAAACCTACTATGTTCCAAATTTCGTGAAAATCGTTAGAGCCGTTTTCGAGATCCGTTGAACATAAATAACCAGATATAAAAATATAAACAGATATACAGAAATTGCTCGTTTAATATAATGGGATATATGCTATTCATGATAAAGAAAAGAGCAGACAACCAAACACAAGCGGTGTCTATACTTGCATATTTAGCGCTAACCTTTTGCTATAAAACAAAGTTAGGCCACAAAGGCGAATCAGCTGATGAAAAATCTTCAAAGTACGTGAGCATTTGCTCCAGAGTTAAGGAGCATAAGGTAAGAGTATAAGGTAAAGCTTATTCATATAAAAATGAGCAAATGCTTATGCTTCTACCTAATGCTCATCAGCAAAACCTTATGCTCCATGCTCACGAGCATATGCTCTGTTTTTACTCATATGGAACAATGTGTATGTGGCTTCAAATAATTCTGAGAAGTTTCCCATGATTTGTATGTTATCATTGTTAGTTGACTTCATTCATACTTTATATTTCCGTTTCCTCTGATTAATTTTATTATTCTGAAATATAGGAGCTTCGATCTAATTGGAACAATAGATCTTTTGAAATAATATACATGGTATTATTTACTACTACGAATGTCGGCTAGCAGTCGGCTAGATTGATGTTTGCGTTTAAATCCAACAATTCTTGGTAATGTATGTTTCATTCAAAATAAGTTTATTCTCAGTCAGTTTGTCACAATTGAGTCGCTTAGTGCCTCAGCTATATGTTTTCAGTTTTTAGGTTTTTGTTGTCAGCAGTCAGCACTATTGTAGAGCTATCCAACACAATAGTCTAGCTCTTTGAAGTAGCGATATTCGACATCAAACTAACGAAAATGAATTGTTATGCAACACAGTATTCAAAGTAATTCTTATGATTGTTCTGCCGGTTCTTGGAATTATTGGTGTTCTTTCATCTCATATTATATTCTGGAGGCAAATACAATACTTATTCTATATGCTATTAATGTACTGAAATCACTTCACTTATATGGGCTTTAATAAAAACAATATAAAAACTTGTAGTACCCTTTAAAAAGTTTCAACTTGAAAATGACCTATGGTCGAAACTAGTCGTTAAAATATTTTCAAGTTTTCAATAAAGGGTAGGCCTACTACAAGTTTTTATATTGTTTTTATTAATTGATGTACTGTATATATACTGAAAATTAATAAAAGAATTGAAATAGTACGATTTTTCAAACAAACAATAACGTTCTTTGAATGATTATAGAACAATTAAAAAAATCACTATACATTTCGAGGCTTTGTTCTCTCCCGTCTTCAGGTACAAATACAAAATAAATAAACATCAGTATTGACTAATTCAAGAAAAATATTGAAACAATGTTCATAACTCGACAATGATGTTCATTTATTTTCAATCTTCACCTGGAGATGGGAGTATGTCCTGGAATTGATAGTGCTTTCAATTGATTTTAATGGTTTTATATTGGAGATTTATTGTATTTTAAAAATAAATAAAAGGTCTTTCTGAAAAAGCTGTACTATTTCCTCATCTTTGTATTATTTCTATTAGTTATAAACCGAATTCTTTCTTTATTAACGCCGATGAATAATTGTGATTTTTATAATAATTGCTGACATCTGGTATTACAAAAAACTTTGAAAATTTGAAATCAGAACTTTCCTATCACGATTAATTGCCAAGTTGCCCAAGCCTCAAAGATTGCTGAGTACAAATTGATGTCCCTCGTCAGTGAGACGCTGTCGATACGAACAAGTGTGAACTGAATTGCAATTGGCTGCCAACAGAAATTCGCTCCACTACTTGTAAAAACGCAACTGGCTAGCGTCGCAAATGTGCATCGAGCCTAACGTAACTTTTCACTTGTCCGATACGATTGTCAGACGAACAGTCTTCTAGTAAAAAAAATATAGCACACCATCGATAACCCACCATACAAACCTGACTTAGCCACTAGTAACTTATACCTTTTACCCAAATTCGAGACATAACTTTGAGAGCAGAGCTTCCAAACTAACGAGGAGCTCCAAAACAATGTCACAGCCTACTTAAACTCATTTTGCGGCAGCATTTTATGAAAAGGGGTTTGACAGGCTGGTCCACTGGTATGACAAATGCCTCAACCTTCACGGCAATTACGTTGGAGAATAATCATCCTTTTGGTATTACAGCTCGATGTGAGCTTCAACATAGAGAAAAAATAGCATAAGGCGGATTTCACACCAAAGCTGGGCCGGGCCGGGCCGAGCCGAGCCGGGCGGATCGGCCGAGCGGAATCTGCCTGCGTTCGCACTGAAGCCGATTGCCGATTCGCTCAGTAATACAAATATTGCGCAACTCACTATGTGCGAAGATCGAACTAAACTGAAAGAAGGCAGAATCCGCTTGGCCGAAAACGCTCGAGTTGGGCGTCAAGCAGACTGCACAAATCCTCGGCTCGGTCCGGCGTTGATTTGAATGCTCCCGACTAAATCCTGCATAGCTAGCGCGCACGCGGATTCCGCTAGACTCTAATAAAGGATGGCCACTAACGATAGGACATGCATGATGAACATGTGTGTACACACATGTCGTCATACAATTAAAAAAAAAAAGATTGGGGAAGAATAATTAAAAAAAACAAAGTGAAAAAGGGTAGCTTACCTCTTTGAACCCCCCTGTTGGTTGGGGGAGCTTTGAGTCGAACATCGTACTCATGAATGTGTTGAAAACCAGAATTCACCCACAGTATCCCTGCTTGACATAGGTGGCGACTAAAAGGGAACCCAAGGCAACTCCATAGGTTGCCTTGCCTTCAAACCCCATGCCTTCATGGATCTGCCCCATTAGGGCAGTTTCGGAGGGACAAAAAGAAAAACCCAAGAGACCAGAGATGGGTGAATCTCCAGCAACAAATGTGGGTCAAGAGGCTGACCAGGTGCCCTAGACGCAATTTGGCGACCCCTCCTTCAGCGGAAGGACCTACAAAAAAGCCAGGAGTGGAAGCCTCACGTAGGTCACGAGTTTTTGGGTGGAGAGGCCAAAACTCACCACTGCTCAAAGAAGGGCGGCCATTCAGGCCAGGCAACACTTCTTGGGAGAGGTGAGGCTTTTGACCTGCAGAGTTTTGAAGGGGCAAAAAGAAAAACCCAAGAGACCAGAGATGGGTGAAACTCCAGGTACAAATGTGGATCAAGAGGCTGCGTCAAGGGTGGCCGGGCGCTCTAGAGGCAGCTTAGCCACCCCTTCCTCAGTGGAAGGACCTTCGACGAAGGCCAGGAGTGGAACTCATGTAGGTCGCGAGGACTAATCAGTCTGAAGAGACTGCCAAGCATATCACACTGGATTGCGACAAGCAACCAGGTGATGAATGGGATGTTAGCATAGGGGAAAACTCCTGGTTCTTGTAAAGGACACAGGTATTGGTTTGCCTAACTAATATACTACTTGGGAACACAATAAGCTTCGGTTGACGTGTGGGGTTATTTGAACCTTTGGATCCTTGAATCCTTCCCTTCAAAAATCATAATCATCATACCTGTTTAAGAATTTCAGTCCTGCTTCCACATATTGGTCGAGTCGCTGGCCCAGCCTGGTAAGCTTGGCTGCGTTGGTCCATGGCTGCGTCCACACTGCGTGCCCAATCTAGGCCAGCGGTAGCCAGCGACATATCCATGATAGAAATTGAAACATAATAAAAAATAGAAACGAATACAAATTAAAATAGAATATGAAACAAAAATAAATACGAGGAATAATAATAGAGTAAGAAAAAAATATTTGAAAACAAGAAAGAGGATTAATTGACTATTAATTTTAAAATTTACTTGCGAAAGCTGAACTAACTACACTCACTAGAGTTTTGTAATGTCTGATAAAATAATGTCCCTTGAAGTTTTAATATTTTTTTATAGTCAACTTTTAACCACGAATTAAATAGTAAACAAAATGGAAGCTTGTAGTATCAACGATGTTCCTCAAAACTTTGTTCTGGAACCGTTGAGTAACATTCACATTGCTCTTGCTGGCACAGCCCCACAGCTGTATTCCATACATCCATATGGGTGTCAGGATCTGCTTGTGTTTGAATGAGATGACGATATCCTTTACTAGCCAGAGTTAGGTCTTGTTCGCCTCTGTACCACACCCATCATTCAAATTTAGTTTGATCATTGATGTAAGGTTATGTCAAGTAGCTTTTCTACAAGACAAACCGTCTGAAATAGAATTATTTTATCTTGTATCAATACCACAGAATCTCAAAAGATTTTTACTAGTAGTTCTGTGAACAGTAGACCTCACGCAGTATTCTCATCCACAAGTTAGTACCTGATTGAAACTATAGAACTTATGGAGATACAGCTATAGACTGGCTTCTCCACAAATCTGTGTAATCAGTTGTCAGCTGATTTATGATAAATAATTCTATAGTCTGATTTTTACTCTAACATTGGCGTATGAAGGAGGCTCCTTTTTCCTTTTATATTATCCTTGAAATGCAAAATTTCTAAAAACGATGTATAGACGTCGACGCGCAATTAAAAAAGGAACATACCTGTCAAATTTCATGAAAAACTATTACCGCGTTTCGCCGTAAATGCACAACATATAAACATTTAAACATTAAGAGAAATGCCAAACCGTCGACTTGAATCTTAGACCTCACTTCGCTCAGTCAATAATTAGTTTTATCGTCTATCGTTGCTGAAATTGATGCTCTAATGAGACTTAGGCTTGTGCATGGATAGAATACAATATAATATGATGCATAAGAGAGATAATGATGAGAAATGGATGAACTTTAGTTTCAGGAATATTCTGAACGACTGTGGAGTGAATTTCAAGAATATAAATTGGAGTTAATTTGACTGACCATGAGTGGTCACCCTTTCAATAGGAGTACCAAGTGCAAGTCTCAAATAAAATATTTGAAAATCTGATTTGATGTGATCTGATCATAATAGCTAGAGCACGCCATGGTATACACATCTACGAAATATATTTTGAACAGGTTTCTTCCACATTTTTAATTGACTTTTAATTGAGGAAGCATTGGAAATGTAATAACTATGGATTAGTGCAGAAATGAAGCATAGAAGATGCAAGTAATAGCTTACAATTACTTTCCATTTTCTACAATGATAGGTTCAAGATGCTAATAGTTGAGAATTGCTCTATGCAAGATGGTATAAGACCATTTTAATTTCAATTATCAACATTTTTATGATTTTTATGAGTGTATCTTAATTTTGAATATCTCAAGTTACCAAAGTACTGAAGGAATAATTTCAGTAGATAATTAAAATGCCATAACTGCATATTTTCATGAAATTTGGAAGAATATTCACATCAGAAAAATTTTAATATGAGATTGCATCTAATTGAGTATGGAATGATACCCTTCTTGGATCAAGCAATTCTCTTATACAATAATATGTTAATAGAAAGCATCTTTTACATAAGAAGAAGAAGGAAAATCATTAGACAATAATTCTGTCCTTACAAAATCAACAATCAATAGAGCATTTAACAGTAGTAACATGAATTGAGTAATCTATAGGTTAAACATAGAATATGCATGTAACACAGTTTCTTTTCATTATCTTTTCTATATTAAAAACACAATTTTTACATTCATTAGTAGTATTTTTCTCATCATTTCTATTTCCATTTTCATTTTTTAGTATTTTTTTTTTAATTTATTCTATCTTTTTCATTTTTTAGTATTTTTTTTATTTTATTTTTTATTTGTAATTTTTTCTAGTAAATCTTTTTTTCTTTTTTATCTTTTTTCTTTTATTCTATTTTTTGTAATTTTTTATTTCATTTTTTTATTTGTATTTTTTTTCTAGTAAATCATTTTTCGTATTTTTTTTTATTCTATTATATTTTTTTAATTTTTCATTTTTTTTGTTATTTGTAATTTTTTCTAGTAAATCTTTTTCAACTTTTTTTGTAAATCTTTCTTTTATTTTTCCATTGGATTTGACAATAGCTTAAAGATGCTATGTAGTTGAATTGCTCCATGCAAAAGGGGCATTAGACCATTTTTATCCAATTATCAACATTCTGTGATTTCTATGTGTAAACTTTAAATTTTGAAGAGCTCAAGTGACCAAAAAGTACTGAAGGAATACAGTAGATAATTTATATGCCATAATTGCATAGATATTTATATGAAATTTAGAAAAACATTGTTATCAAAATAGTGTTTAAACATAAGATTGCAACTATTAGATGGTCTGATACACTTCTTGCATGAAACAATTCAATCATCTAATACAATAATTAGTTAATAAGATGCATCTCTTACAAGTAAAATTGGTAGGTAAATCAATACAAAATGACTACCTTTACAAGATTAACAATCAAAAGTCTAATAGAGAAGCATGAAAGATGCATGTCATCCAGTGACTATAATTTCTGTAATTTCTATAAGTTTGGTATTAAATACAAAATGTACGCATTGAAGATGTGTGTGAATGTAGCACATTTACATTTTTAATTCTTTTACAAGTGAAAGTTATATTCAATAGTGGCAACCTTGTAGATGTGTATAGCATAGCGAGGAGCTCAGGTTTAACTGAACTAGATAAAAATAACTATTTTCTGTTGATAGAAAAAATACATACAACTGGCAAACAGATTCCAAAGAGAGAAAACTCTGGGATTGCAAAAATGAGAGAGATCAAGTGCTTTATAAGAGCTTCTGCAAGCATTCGGTACTGCTTTTGGATGGGTGACCGCTTCAAAAATGTTTTCATCCAAGTATTCCTTGCGAATATTGTAATTATATTATACACCAAATATCGTGAATATTATTAATCCACCAAAAACTCGGTGATTTGTAAACTATCAAAAATAAAGGCTCATTCATCTCTCAACATCATCCTTTAGATTGACTAGCCCAAGGACCAAGACACAAAAGGCGTATCTCAGAAGAGTCGGCACGACTCGACAGAAGAGGAAGCTCTCCGATTGGCTGATTCTTGATACCTCAAATCAATTAGCCAATCGGAGAGCTTCCTGTCCTGTCGAGCCATGCCGATTCGTCTGAAAAACGCCTCATGTGTCTCGGCCCTAAAGGTGGCATCTGGATCTCGGTATTAACTTCTATAATATAGCTTTCTATATTTATATTCTATAGCTATTCTATATATTTAATCGTTTCAATACTACAGCTTTTACTTTCCTTGCCCTATTACCACAGGTAAGGAAAGTATTGCTTTCCAATAAAAATTAAGGTACCCCAATTTCCAAATTTCTATACGTTTCAAGGTCCCCTGAGTCCAAAAAAGTGGTTTTTGGGTATTGGTCTGTGTGTGTGCGTCTGTGTAGCCTACACGATATACTCAGATCTTTGAATAGTAGACTTGAGATGCGCGTGAACACTAGCATCAGTTTATCAATTAACGGCAAGGAAAGTTGTATGAGTGAGCCACACAAGAATTTTTAGTATAAAGACTAATTGAGCCAATTTTTACTTTCCTTGCCCTATTACCATAGGTAAGGAAAGTATTGCTTTCCGAAAAAAATTAAGGTACCCCAATTTCCAAATTTCTATACGTTTCAAGGTCCCTGAGTCCAAAAAGGTGGTTTTTGGGTATTGGTCTGTGTGTGTGTGAGTGTGTGTGTGTGTGTGTGTACACGATATAGGCCTACTCAGATCTTTGAATAGTAGACTTGAGATGAGCGTAAACACTAGCGTCAGTTTATCAATTAAATCGCACCCTCTAGACATCAGATCAACGTGCAGGTCCCCATGAAGATCGCTGTTCCTGACATACTAAGGAGAATCCACATTGGTCCTCAGCACCTTGTTTTGGAATCATTGTATGTCATTGATGTTGCTGTCTTTGGTACACTACCGAAGTTGTAAACCATACGTCTATACTGGCTTCAATATCTGTTTGTACAGGAGTACTTTGTTTCTGATTGAAAAGTTGGAGAATCTTCCGCTCAGCCAATAAAGATTCTTTCCAAGATCTTCTCTCTTCTTCTTGGCGTGAGCCTTCAGCGAAGCTTCACGTCCAAGGTCATCATACCCAGATACTTTGCATCGTTAGCAACTTGGTTGTACCATATCCATTTTTTTGGAAAACTTGGAGCTATTTTTAAAATTCAACTATTTTTTGACAATTTAACACTTCTAGGAACTCACTAAAACACAATATTTTCTTAGCGAAGATGGCATACGGTATTTTTTTTTAATTACAGTGCTGTATTTGGCTTCATTGCCAGCGTATCATGTTTTCCCTGGCAGTCTTCTGACTGTGAGACAAAAAGTAAGCGATAGACTATGCCCAAGATTCTAGAAAAGGCAAGAGATCTGCATGGATACAGTCAATTACTTCCGAAACAAACAGTCAACAAGTTCAGTATCAACTGAATTAGTACTAATAAAATTGTAGCAAGCATGAGCGGCGCATGCCTGTTTGGACAGAGTTATTGGGTTTAACAGTTAGTTAGTTAATAAATAATAATGATTCGGCATCAAGTGATTCAGAGCTTTTACCCAACACGGTTTAAATTTACAAATTCACACTTTCTTTTAGTTATTGTACTTTCACTACTTTCGATAATTTACCAAGAAAGTAATATGCATAAATATATGTGATTAAACTCATTAGGGTACTTATTAAAATCAACTACAAAGTAATTTTGATATAGGCTACTAAGAAAGACTATTATTGGGTGAAGAAATTAACTTACTGTACTAAAGCAAAGCTTTTAGACCATGAAGGGCTCATTGCAAAGATTGACTGTTTATGACATAATTATGTCTGCAAGTTGTTAGTGCTAACATATAATAATCCATAGCTTCATTGAAACTATAGTAGTAGAATCTATTTTTTGATATAATATAATGTGAAATCATTTCTCTTATAATAAATTGAAATAAGCTACAATATTAAGGCATGCTTCCCAAATTATAACCTACAAGTTACTCAGCGTTTTCAAAGTTCTAGGTTATGATGGATCAATTTCTAATTCAGATTAGAGATTTATAATTTGTTCAACTTTCAACTTATAGTTATAGAAAAATATAAGTTGAAGTTATAAAATGTGTAAAACTCACCTCACATAGTCTTAGAAGTCGGTCGGAAGTTGGTTTCCACTTGGTACGTCTATAATGTACGTCAGACGGAAAACGAAACGTGCGAAAGCCTTTGGCATCATTGTAACAACAATTTGGTGCGGGCTGCGGAGCAACCCCTATAAGTGTTATTTTATTAAAATTACAGTGGCAAAACTAGCAAATTTATAGCATACTCAATGTAAACACGAATGAAGAAAGGAAAGAAAGACGGAAAGTCTAAAACAAAATGGCGATTGCATGTGCCTTCGTCATCGTCACTGCCTTCTGATAAGAAACAGTGTTACCACTTGCCAACCAATATTGTAAACTATAATAGTAAACTATAATAGCTCGTTGCGTGTCGGTGCTATGGTTTGTCGATGCTATGTCGTGTCGATGCTGTGGTTTGTCGATGCTATGGTGGTTCCCCGTTATTGATATATCAAACTGTAGAAAGTAATATCGATCTAACGACAAGGAACAATCGAGATTTTACCATAACCTCAAATTTTACTCAATCTTTATTAACATTGAACTTGTTAGCGCAATTACTATCATTCTACTTCAATTTTTATTTTTGTTTGTTCTTGATACCACACGGGATATAATCACACTAAGCTTTAACAAAAATGAAGAAAAACCGAATGTAAGTATTTATTTTATAGCATTTTCCAGTTATCACGTGTTCATCAAACCTGTTTTCATTTTTATAATATTGATTTACAGTTATTCTCAAATTACAAATAGACGTACCTATTATTTCAAACATTTTTAATTTCCAATTTTAATTATTTCAGTGCAAAACCATTCTTAGTTTGGTTGAAAGCGAGTTGAAAAAACTGAAACACTGTTTTCAAGAGTATTGTTGATCATTGAATATGATTTTTTTTAGGAAAAAGAATCCTGATCATGATCTTGACAGGGACACCAATGATTATGAGCCTACCGACTCTGATGACGATTATGATGACAATGAAAAAATTCTCCTGGACAAAGCAAAAAAAGGAAAATCATTTGCAGCGGAGTCCGAAGACGATGATGATTATGACACAGATAATGAGGTGATTCCTTCAATTGAATTTCAGTAACCTAAATAACCTGGTAACCTAAAGATTTAATGGTCTAATTGATCAGATTGATTATATTTGATTTTTACAATAACATTTTAGCAGAGAAAGCATTATAGGGGATTCTGTGATTTTAGCCTTACGCCGGGTTTCTAGAAAACTTATTGAATTTAATGGATCATTAAACCGATAGATTTAATGTTCCATTAGACTTGATAAATGTCCTAGCAACTGGGCTTCAGGCTATCTTTGTTGCTAAAAAATAATGATTTAAACCATGAGCTGGTTCAAGCATATACTGTGCAAACGGTACTAAAGCCAACCTAACGTAACGTTTCATCAAACACATACGTTTGGTCAGTCCAACTATGTAGCGTACCCAGAACGCGGAATTTTCTATTTTGTTAACAAAATAACAAGATGCATTGTATCTTATAATTTTGCGTCCACACTCTCGACAAGTGCGTACAAATGAAGACGAGATAGTGGGTGGCTGCATTTGCAGCGCTCGCTCTGATTTGCCTTGGCTAGCCTTCGCTCCAATTTTTGTCGAGACGAGGCGAGTGGCCAGCCGTGTGACAGCCATCCACAAGTGGTCAAAATTCATTGGTGGTTGACAGGATCAACGTGGCCAAGCCCACCAGCTTGTCAAGCGACTTGACGAAAGTGTGGACTAGGCATTAGAAACACTATACGAGCGCAATTGTGCTCGTATACGGCTCCTAGGTAAGAGGCTATGCGTACTGTAACAAACATTGATAGAAACGCAATCAAAATTTTGTCGCGTCTTATACGGTAGTTGGGGCCCTACACCTCACACTAGCTCGACTCAAATCGTAAGACTCCAGTTTTTCAAAACATACGACTTGGGCAATACCTCCTATAGTGAGGTCCACGTTATAATGGCCGTGTTTGATTAGCAATGGTATTGCTATCCTTGTCTATCAACAACAAAATATTTTATCTCAATTATGAAAATTCATGATGAAATTATTGAAAAATATAATTTCTTGCTTAATAAAATATAATTGATTATTTTAAACGAGAATGAACCGTTAATATTGTATCAATAAACATGTATCAGCTACATAATAATAAGTTTCTGTTCATGGCGTGGTCATAGGTATGGCCTCAAGTGAACAAGTCAAGAACATAAAAAACTTTCATAAGACAGGTCAAGAACAAAAGTTACAAGTGAAAACACACAGAGCAGCATGCAGTGAGACATACCAGGCAGTAAGACTAAAGAAGTTCGTCTCACTTCGAAAGAAGTTTATGCAAAGAAGTAGCTACTCACAGTCTAAGGATCACAATCATAGATCTCCTTCAGTGAATAAAAAGGGTTCTCCGGAAGGAAAGCCCTTAGTCTCTGGCAGAGTCCTGGCTGAAACTAGCAGCTTGTCCAAAATTCTAACTGGCTGGTAGATGAGGCTGCTCTGGGTCCTCACCAATCTACAGAAGGCATTGACAAGGAACGTTGTTTTCCTATCTTTCTCCACTGCCATTATAACGTGGACCTTACCAATAGGTGGCATTTACTTGAGTTGGATCTTAGACCAGTTATAGAATAGATACGGCTTATTGTATATTCATACTGAAAGTCGATGAAGCCATCATCTTCTGCCATATCTCCAAATCGAGACGTCAGCACAAGAGAGAAAACTTTTCTGTAGAGTTTGTTTACATTGTTTTCCATAGCAGATTGTGTCTATTTCAGCGGGAGCTTACCATTTTAATGAATAATAATTTACATCCTTCTGAAATAAACACAATCTGAAAGTTTTCTATCCGATGATGACGTTACGATTTGGAGATATGGCAGTAGATGTTGGCTTCAAAGGCTAGACTTTCCAGCGTGTCTATTCTATAACTGGTCTAAGAGTTGGATGAGGGGTTGCAGCGCTTCCACAACCCAGATAACTCTTGGGTTACCAAATGATACTGCCGATATGAAAACACCAGTCCTTGTCTTGTTAATTGTTACTACCATGCCCATGCATGGAATTATTATGTATTTTGTTTTATTTATACATTTACTGTATCTGTGAAATAAATAACTGTAATTGCCATCCAGGATCTAGAGGTCAGCTCTTCAAGATTCATCTATGCATTACGTCATGCAAATACTGATGCATTCATCTATGCAAATTTACGTTAGTGACTAGTCTTATACTGGTACAACTGGGGATTATCGATACTTAAGATCGATACTTTTCTATAACTCGACTCTCAACTGGCGGCGGTTACAAGTTATGGCGTGCCTGCAAGCATTACAGTGCTCTCCAGTAGCCTGCCTCCACCAGGTTTTTAGGGTCCTGGGCCCTGCTTACTTTCTATAAGATTATTTAAGAAATAAAACTCAAACTTTGTGAGTCCGAACAGCTTCTATTATGATAAATCTCATTACAGTCACAAATACTCACTCACTCTCTCTCTCTTTTGGCAGAGAGTTACTGGGAAGAATATTTTGAATATTCTTTCCAAAGAATGAACATTGATATGTCCAAAGCTCCGCCAATTTATGTAGGTGCATTACAATATTATTTTGTGTAGTTATTCCAAATTGCTTCTTTTTTCTTCATATCATATACAGTTCAATAATTATTTTCTTAGCTTATATCATGTAAATTCATCTACAGCTCTGCTTTATTGTAAGCTATTGTATATAAATGTATAAGCCAGTATATATTGTAATCTACATAGATAAAGTACTCAATCAATCTCTCTCCTGAGCACAATGAATCACATCCTCAATACTAATTCTCTCACACAACCTTCCTCTAGCGCACCTCGAAACGTTCTGTCCCTTAGTTTCTACGTCTTACTTTCTCAGTCTCTACGCGGTCATCACACTCTCAGGTCACCCGGCCAAAAGTTCAATTTCGTGGCCTGAGTGATGACTCAGCTATTCTAATAATTGATATTAGTATCCAGCTACTCCTTGAACGCTGAGGATGTGGCTCAGTGCCACGAAACGCGTTCGACAAGCAACAAAATCATAAGTGCTGTTGTAAAAGTGTAAGCTAACAGCACAATTTATTAAAAATAAATAATCATCTATCTATTGATCCCTTCATGAAATCTTCACGAATATGAACGTTTGTACTGAACTATCATTCATTCCCTCATCATATACTGGGCTTAAAATACTTGTGGAGAGTTATTTGCCTTAAAAAATAAATAATGAATTTATTCTTTATTCATTTATATATATATATATATATATATATATATATATATTATATATATATATATATATATATAATATGGCACTCACTCACTTACTGACTGACTGACTCACTCATTCGCAGAACTAAAAATCTACCGGACCAAAAACGTTCAAATTTGGTAGGTATGTTCAGTTGGCCCTTTAGAGGCGCACTAAGAACGGATTTGGAAAAATTTCCAAAGATACGCTCAAAATCTACGTTTTTATTTATTTATTTACCGTATTTATTTATTTGTTGATACAATTACAAATCATATGAATATGATGGGGATAGAACAACAGGCAAAGCCCAATACTATTCTGTTCCCAAATTTTGATAAATAATAAAATGTCCGAAATAATAGGTTATGCTCTTACTTAAACGTTTTTCCAGCGCTTTCTCAGCTTTATCAAGAACTAATGAACAGAAAATGTTCAAATTTACTACAGAAGCTCAGCTGGGGTGTAATAATGTTTTGTTAGAAGGAATTTGAAATAACGCCAAAGATACGCCAAAAATTAGCGTATTCTCAGTTCTTTTATCAAGTAATAGACAAAAAATGTTTAAATTTGGTACAGAGGTTTAGCTAGGGTCTAGAAATTTTGTGATGAGGTGACTTTAATATTTCATCAACGATACGCTCAAAATCAGCGTTTTTGTCAGCTTTTCTGCGTTTTCTCAGTACTTTGACTTTTCTGATGGAATGAAGCATGCTCAAATGAAAAAGCAGGCGAACGAAGCGAGCCCCCTGATCTCACTTTTGGACGATCCAGTCGGGGGTCCAGGCTAGACGGATATGGTGAGCGAAGCGAGCCTGACAGCTAGTTCATACAATAAGTACATCATTGTACTTAATTGAAAGCTATTTGCCTGTAAATAAATAAATAATGAATTTATTCTTCATTCATTCATACAATAAGTACATCATCGAAATGATAGGGCGAGAGGAGAAATAAGGTAACCTTGTGTGCTATTCGTCATCCAATCTAGATAAGGTTACACATAGTCCGAAATAGGAGTTTGAGCAGAGTGTTTCAATTGTTACATCTAATTGCTTATTAATTGTGTGTTATTTTTGTCAGGAAGGGGTTCTCGACGTCTACACATCGTCGGATGAAGACGAAGGAGATGCAAAACAGAATGAACAAGGAATTGAGGACAGCGACATTGAAGGAATGGAGGATGACGATGATCTCCCCGACACAAAAGCCTGGGGAAAGAGAAAGAACAACTACTATCACAATGACTATGCGGTCGATGATTCCGTTGGTAAGTGAGTTACATTTTCATCAACTCTTGCAAAAATTAAAACACTGGGATGTTGTCAAAAATATCACTAAATTAGTGATAGTTATCGCTAGATTAGTGATATTTTGACAAAATCCCAGTGTTTTCATTATGGATAGATATCACATCTCACCAACAACAGTATCTGAAATCAAAAAATCTGGTGTGGCGTACTCACACAACTATCCTTGCTGTTATGGAAATTGATCACCTGACGCTAGTGTTCACGCGCATATCAAGTCTACTATTCAAAGATCTGAGCCAGCTGGTGACAGTACAATAACGCTGGAGACACAAGAGGTCTGCTATCTCTTCATAGTGAATGATTTAATAGAATCAACAGTTTGCAATTAAATAGTCATATTTTCTCGAATTCCAAGCTTATTTTCAATTTTAGGTGAAAATGTTACTGAACATTAATTGCAGAGATTTTCATGCTCAATCTTTTCCACTTAAAATTTTTTGTTTAAATTGTATCTGAAGCCTGATAATTGGGAATCTAAAATCAAACTTTGCATAGATGGGGCGGAGCTCCTGAAATTTTTACAGATATGGGACTTTTGGCAGTTGATAGAGCTTATCAATGACTATTTTAGGTATAAATTTGATCAAAATCGTTGAAGCCGTTTTTGAGAAAATTGCGAAAACCCCTGTTTTTGACAACATACTCAACCGCCATCTTGAATTGCATTTGATCGAAATTGTTCGTGTCGGATCTTTATAGTGTAAGGACCTTATGTACCAAAATTTCAAGTCAATTCGTTAATTGGAAGATGAGATCGTGTACACAGACACACATACTACACTCATACAGACCAATACCCGAAAACCACTTTTTTGGTCTCAGGGGACCTTGAAACGTTTAGAAATTTGGGTATCTTAATTTTCTTCGGAAAGCAATACTTTCCTTACCTATGGTATTAGGGCAAGGTAAGTAAAATCTCGCAAAAATGTTTTATTCATTTATTATAGTGAGCTACGTTATAATGACAGTATTTTATTAACATTGGTTTGCTATCCTTGTCTGTCATTAGACAAAGCAGATAGAGCTATCCTTTTCCAGCTCTTCAACGTTGTCAGATCGTGTTTTAACTATGTTGAAATATAATTGAACAAAATATTTTATCTCAATTATAAAATTCATTATTTAATCATTGAAAAAATATTCTCTTACCGGGAAAAAATTAAAATTGATTTTTTTTAACAAGAATGAACAGTTTATATGACATTAGATACGCTGATATCAACTATTCTCTTTAGAAGGCGCAAGGTAGAGAATCGACAACATTGTTGTCCTAAATTTCTTCACTGCCATTATAACGTGGACCTCACTATAGTCTATCTAAAGTGAGATTGTCGTTATAAAGTCAGCATCTGATCAAAATTGGTTTGCTATCCTTTTCTGTCAACAAGCAAAGCAGATACTGTAGCTCTATATCCTTTATCAACTCCACATCATAAGAAGAAGAAGAAGAAGAAGAATCTCAGTTACCAATATTGATTAATAAATCATGAAAAGTTAGATTACCCTGGTGAAAAATTAAGATTATTCTCCTCAAGTAATGCAGATAACTCCATCCTTTTTCAGTTTCGCACTGTTATCGAATTGTTTGTAGAATATGTAGGAATATAACGAATCAAATTTCTAATCTAAACTATAATAAAGGAAAGAACTGGCTTATACACGTACGGGATAGGAAAATTATATTTGACGTATCATTACGTCTGAACTATTGGACTGATTAACTTGAAATTCTACATATAGATTCTTAATCAACCGAGGATGGTTATCGGCCTATTTTCAATTCTTCAAGATTTCATTATGTCAAGTTTTAAAATATAGACCCTTGCGGAGCACGGGTTACATGCTAGTCAATCCTAAAGAATGTGAATATTTATCATGAACATGATTCAACATTGAATTCTACTGAAATCTAGTTTATTTGGTTATTCCAAATACTGGTCTATCAACAATCTATTGTTTTTCACAGGTTTTTCCAAAGAAGCGGAAGAAGAGCAGGCTCTAATGGAAGAGAAGGAGGCGCGGACATTGCAAATGAAACTTGCCTCTCAGATGGAAAATGTTGATCTGTTAGGCGCAATAACTAAGGTAATTAAAACTACCTTTTGCTTTTAAATACTTGAAATAGAGTTTACATTAGTCAAGTTCCCTTGATCTCAAAAAACCTGAAACTAAATAATAAAAACTTGAATCTTCTATACCAATGTAAGCTATTCTTCAAGTCCTCTTCAATTCAAGTTTTGTTGATTGGCTCAAGAAGATGTTGAACATGTTTCACTTTTGCATTCAACTTGAGGGTAGAATCTAACCTAAATGGGAAAATAAGATAAAAACCGTTGTCTGTCAATGTAGAATGCAGATGAAGAAGAAAACTTTGAAATTAATTATATTCATTTTTCAGATCAACCATTGTTCACTTTTTATATACTTTTGAGATTATGGAAACTTGAATTCAAGTTTGCAAAAATCGTTCATTTTACAAAAATAGCTTTTTCAATTTATTTTCAAGTCAAGAAAACTTGAATTCGAGGAATGACTAATGCCTACTCTATTTTATACAGATTACTTTAAGGCTGTGCAAAGGCTAAAAATAAACTTTCTACTGGTGATATTTTTCAAAGTTTTTCTATTTGTATACTAGCAAACTATCAAATTTTGGCCTCAAGTCCCCAAGAAAAATATACAAATATTATTCAAGTTGCATTGAGGTTGAAAGCTATGTTCAGCTCTACTTACTTGTGTGAAGCATATTTTTCAAGTATGAAATTTATAAAAATATCTATATATAGTGAGGTCCACGTTATAATGGCAGTGGATAAAGATAGAAGAATAGCGATACCGATTCTCTGCATTAATTAATTATATTTCTACACTATCAAAAACATAATTGGTATCGTTGTGGACCTAGAAAAGGATAGTACCACCGGCTTTGTCGAATGATAAACTAGGATAGCAAAACCAAAGTTGATCAAATACTGTCATTATAACGTGGACCGCACTATAGGAATATACTGACTGATGAACATTTGGACAACTGCATCAGAATGGCGGCTACAACGTACACTCCAAACATCAAGAAAATACTTGATGACCAAAAAGAGTTCCACTGCTCTCATTGAAATGTAAATTTCAACTTTTGTTATACTTTTTCTATGGGATAAGTAGATTTCAACACTAGAGATGTATCTTAATAGTCAATAAAAGTGTGAAATTTCATTTTGCGTACCGTACTTTATTCAGTCTAATATTGGTAGTAGCTCACTAAAAGATTTATAAATGCTATTCTAGCTCACAGGCTCATAAGTTTGGCGACCATTGCTCTAGATCAACAATACCATGAAATCCATTCTCTAAATCTCATGGATTTATCTATTAACGAATTTGAAATGTTCTGTCCCAAAAATTTAAACTTTAGGCACTCATATCTCATAAAGTAAAGATCGGAAAAAAATGTTTTCCTGAAAAAACTTTTTCATTTTGATAGCTTGATGATATTCGAATCGAAAAACTTTGAAAATTATCACCAGTAGAAAGTTTATTTTTTGCCTTTGTACAGCCTTAAGGGCTGCTTTCCGAGCTCGGCATTTAGCCAAGTTCTAGACTTTGAATAGCTGGAGTTAGAAAATTGACTTTCCAAAACGGGGCGTAGTCGTAGTTTTTATGATAATCTTCATTTTCTCATGTCTACGATTGAAAAGTTTTTCCTTGACGAAATGAAACATTCCTAAATAATTTAAAATAGCTGAAACCTCACACTATTTTCTCTTTATTTTATTTTGTTCAATTTTCTAGTTTTTCGAAATTCAATTTAAACGTGGACTGCGACTACGCCCCGTTTCGGAAAGCCAATTTTCTGACTCCAGCTGTTTAAAGTCTAGAACTTGGCTAAATCCCGAGCTCGGAAGCCGGCCCTAAGTTTGCTAAATCGCTCGTTCTAGCTCTCTTGAAGTCAAGGAAACTTGATTCCAAGAAAACCAGACTAATATCAATTCTACTTTATACAGATCCTATTGAACTCAGTCACTACCCAATCAATACTCAGTTGGCTCTATCTTGAACAAAACAACTTACCGAATACTTTCTATTACTTTTTGTGTAGTTGAGGAGTTGATATAGTCGTAATTATTAATTTTAAATAAAAAGACTAAGAAATTGTCAAAAACCACAGATTTTATTGAAAGTTGAAAAGACCGGTTTCGGTTGTTTCAGTTTTTCAGAGATTGATAATAATGGTGTAACAACCGAAACTGGTCTTTTCAACTTTCAATAAAATGTGTGGTTTTTGACAATTTCTTAGTCTTTTTATTTAAAATTAATAATTTATTCAATTGTACCGAACAGAGTGTTGTATCGAAATCGAAAGAAGAAGCCAGCAGTGATGAGAGTGATGAGGAAGCATTCAAAATGGAGGACGAAATGATCAAACAGGATTTGTCCAAACTGACCAAGAGGGAAAAGTTGGCGCTCTTACAGAAACAGTCTCCTGAGTTCCTGGGATTGGTGGGTGATTTCAAAGGTACGTAAAGAATAAATGACTGGATTAAGAAGTATAAATAAAATATATCTGAAGAATAGTATCTATAAGGGCCGGTTTCCGAGCTCGGGATTTGGCTAAGTTCTAGACTTTAAACAGCTGGAGTTAGAAAATTGGCTTTCCGAAACGGGGCGTAGTCGTAGTCATTGTCAAAGTCAAGTTTGAATTAAATTGCAAAAAACTAGAAAATTAAACACAAAATAAAATAAAGAGAAAATAGTGTAAAGTTTCAGCTATTTTGAATTATTTAGAAATGTTTAATTTCGTCAAGGAAAAACGTTTTAAATTATAGAAATGGGAAAATAAAAACTGCGACTAGGCCTACTGTTATAAAAACTGCGGCTACGCCCCGTTTTGGAAAGCAAATTTTCTGACTCCAGCTGTTTAAAGTCTAGAACTTAGCCAAATCCCGAGCTCGGAAACCGGCTCTTAATGTTTTATGTTTACGTTTGGCGCGTCGGACTACAGAGTACGTCGGATTAAAAAGTGTCGGATTATCGAGGGACAGCTGTTGCTACAAGTAAACGTGGTTGATGGTGCATATATGGCTCTCAATCGGCCATATTAAGGCAATATGCTGCCATGCATCATGGGATCCAGTCTTGACCTTCTATATTATGCTCTATGGTACTCGAAACATACATTATTTGTTAATTAAACAACGAGTCCTCTAGCTCCCCTATCTCTACGACTCAAAATTCCCTATCCCATGGTTTATCTACTCAAGTATACTTTCTCTATGATGTAATGATTTGTTATCCATAAGAGATAAGTACATGCAGATGTTTTGTTTTGATAATGTGTATTTAGAATAGCTAATTTTGGCTTATTTAAAATGGCTTATTTCCAATAAGCATTGATATCGAAATTCATTGATGTGTGTAAGTAGCAAAAAACCGTTTTCACACCTATCGATTATCGTCCTCCTCTCAGAATTGTCCTCTGATTGGCTTAGTTGGTGAGAATTAGCCAATTGGAGGACAATTCTGAGAGGCGGTAAATAAATGTTTATGACGGAAAAATTGTGTTATGCATATTATCTTACTTGTGAATCTAGTATTATGTCTAATGCCAGTATTGCTTGATGACAATATCATTTTATTTATTCATTCAATGCCGGCCGATAATCGCAAGTGTGAAAACGGCCAATATCATGTCTAAAGGTGCGTACAGATATACGCGCCTCCAACATGCTCCGCGCACGGTCCGCCATCGCTCCGCACTCGCACCGATCATGAACGTTACGGGAGATGTTAGCTCTTCTCGCGTTCCTCTCTTGCTCCCCCGGTCGATCATCAATCGATCTGCTCGAGTGACGTTCGATTGCGGAGCAGAGCGAAAGTCTGTACGCACCTTAAGAAGTAGTACTACAGTGGACGTGTATTATTATCATTGGTGAGTGACAAACGTTTCGCCTTAGTAAAAAGAAGCCATCATTAGTCTAGAGTCACCTATGTGATTCCACCCATTATAATTACCAAACTATGCTGTCAAATCTTCACATTATGATTGCATCGGATTATTTTATTATTCCTTGAATTTTCATGATTCTTACAAGTGTTTTGTTAATTTTCAATTTCAGAGAGATTGAAGTTCGTGATAGACGTTTTGATGCCTGTCTCCAAACTGATTGATAGCGGCCACATAGCTCGGGATTCTCCAGCGTCTCGTTACGTGTCTACCAAAACTGCTGTATCTTTGAAGTTAGTTCAACATTAATTTTTATCAGTTTAAAATTCGTTTTTAGAAAGCCTAAAACCGACTTTACTAACTAAACAATTATTTCATAAGTTACAGCAAATATTTAATGATATACGACTTATTTATTTAATCATTCAGAATTACTAAACTTACAGAAAGGTACCACAGGTATGATATGATCTGATCATATATAGTCAGTTTCATGTTTTTCTAGAGGTGCGTACAGACTTCTGCGCCACAAACACGCGAATTTCAATCTTCATCAGCTGATGCTATGCTAATTATACCTGTATCTTACTGTTATTGTACAATTAACTTGATAAGTGAAATGCAAGTGTTCGTGGCGCTTAAGTCTGTACGCATTTTTATGTGTGTGTGTACTCTTATAGTCATAGATTGTTAATTAATTTCACAGTAATTGAAGGAAGATTCTGATAGATTTTTAATAATTACTGTATGAATAATTATGATTTTTTACCTACTTGATATTTCCAAATAATCGCAGAGCTCTTGAAATTCAAATTCAATTTCCAAATAATCACTGAGCTTAGAAATTGAAATTCAATTTCGTAGATTCATTGACGTTTGAAAGAAAGCGAAATAGAGAGACTATTTCCCCTGATACCCTTTCAGTTTTACGTAGATGGAACAGATTATCGATGATGAATTAACTCACTACGCACGATTTTATTTTTTCTTATGATATTAAGTTTTTGAATGAAAGTATAGGTATCTACCATATTATTCTTTTCCAGTTTATCATACTATTATAGACTAGCAGGATACCCGTGCTCCGCAAGGGTCTATTTTTAAACTTGACAAACTGAAAACTTGACGTAATGAAATCTTGAAAAATTGAAAACACACCTATAACCATCCTTGTTTAATTAAGAATCTATTTACAAATTTTCTAGTTAATTAGTTTAATAGTTCAGACGTGATGATGCGTTAAACATAATTCTCCTATCCCATACGTTTATAATCGCACACTATATTACACCAGTTCTTTCCACTATTGTAGTATAGATAATATTCCATATTTCCATGGCTCTGGCTGTAGAAATGAATTCATAATTTTACTTTTTTCAGCTATTGTATCAATCTGATTTTCTACCTTCTGCTGAAGAGAAAGGGAGTCGATATAAAAGGACATCCGGTTACCGAAAGAATATTGGCGTTTCGCAAAACCCTGGAACAACTGGATAACTTGGAAAGTCAAGAACTCCTCGATCAACTGAAGCAGATTGTTGCAGTGCATCAGAACGTCGACGATCTTAACTCGTGCACTTGTGAATTTGGTTCTAACGAACTGTGAGTACTCTAAAGAATTGGTATTCATCATATTTATGCAAATGATATTCAGAATAAATATTTTGTTTTGTTTTCAATTGATTTAAAATATTTCAAATTTAAGGATTTATAATTTAAATTTTCAATGGTTCATTTTACCAGACCGGTTTTCATAGATTAGGAGAAATACGTTGCTTTCAATTGAATCACACTACCCGGTGACAGTGGCTTGTTTTCAGTGTGGCCGCTCCAATTGAAATCAATGTGTTTCTCTCCATCATTATGATTGTAATCATAAAAACCGGACCGGTGAAAATGGATAGTATACATCCTTACAAGCCAATCTATACTTCAATAAAAACAATCTCTCATTTATTACTAACTAGCAGGTAACCCGTGCTCCGCAAGGGTCTATTTTAAACCTTGACAAACTGAAAACTTGATGTAATGAAATTTTGAAGAATTGAAAATAGGCCTATAATCATCGTCGGTTAATTAAGAATATTTATGCGAAATTTCAAGTTAATCAGTTGAGTAGTTCAGACGTGACGATGCGTCAAACTTAATTTTCCTGTCCCGTCCGTGTGTTAGACCGTTCTTTAATTTATTATATTATAGATTATATTATCAAGGTGTTCTAAATGATAAATGATTTTTGAAACTTCAATAAATTTATTCTGATATATCATATTGAATTTCATTCACAACGGTTGTATTTTTACGATTCTATTAGAAGGACACACAGGCCCATGCAGACCATTTTCTAAAGATTAATTTGGCTTAGTGTATGATGAGGTTGTTTTTATTCTTTGTTGTTGTTTTATATTGAAAATGATGAGTACATAAGATTTTTACTTTGTAAATTGCATTTTTTTTCAATAAATATATTTTGTCTGTCAAAAAACAACAACAGAATCTTCTTGGTGGCATTCAACACAAGATTAGTTAAGAATATTTTAATACTGCAATCAGCTTTTTCTTAAATCCAACATTAAATTAAATCTTGCTTACAGGGTGAAACAGAAGAAGCGGCTCAAACTACTGTCCAAAACAGAAAAACCTGAAACTTCGAATAAGAGGCCTCCGCCAGAGGATAATGAAACTAATAAGAAGAAGGTCAGATTCGTAGGAGAAGATGAGGAATCGCCTTTCACCAAGAATCTCAAATTGAAACAGAAGAAGAAGAAGAGAGAGGAAGAGCAAGAAGAGGAAGATGGCGAAGAGGAATCGGGAGAGGAAAACGCTATCGATGCAGGTAATTCAAATCGAGCAGTTCTCTTGACATAATTCATTAATTTGATCAGTTAAAAATTGAAATAGGTATTACTAATTTTAGTGCTGTTAGCCCTGAAGCAGTATATTTCTATTAGAATTTAGGAAAGTAACAGTTTTGGGCTGAACCTGTACTTTTCCCAATCATTTATAAGATAAAAACCATTATTGACATGTATATTCAAAGAAGTACAGTATAATTATTGAAGAGACTTGAGATAGTGTCAAAAAAATCCGCTTTATTTTAATAAAAGTATTATTTCACAGGAGCATGCTTTTTTAGAGTGAAATAATAATTTTTATTAAATTAAAGTGGATTTTTTGACAATATCTCAAGTGTCTTCAATTATGGAAAAGTTCCACAACATCAATATTCATGGCACAAACTTAATCTACTGTATTTTTTCTCCTAAGGCTACTTTTAATCTATTATATAAAAGCGAAATGGCACTCACTCACTGACTCACTCACTCACTCACTCACTCACTCACTCACTCACTCACTCACTCATTCACTCACTCGCAGAACTAAAAATCTACCGGACAAAAACGTTCTAATTTGGTAGGTATGTTCAGTTGGCCCTTTAGAGGCGCACTAAAAATCTTTGGCAATATCTTAACTCTAAGGTTGGTTTTTAAGGGTTTAAAGTTCGTCTTTTAGCATGTATATTCTTCTTCTCCCAATCTCTTAATTATAATTGAATTCCCATATCATATGTTACTATAGAACTATAATCTAGATAGAGTACCTCTTCGAAACAGTGTTTACTGGCAACTAAATTAATAATTTTGTCAGGTTGGCATTAGTTGAGTTGACTTTGTTAGGTTGGCACCAAGTTGAAGATTTAAATGCATTTATCGCGGAAAAATTGATTGGGCACTGCTACTTCAATCCTGGGAATATATATTACTAGCCGTCAGGCTCGCTTCGCTCGCCATATCCGTTTAGCCAGACGTTTAGTCTGGACCCCCGACTGGATTGTCCCAACATATGATAAAAATGCTCAAATGAAATGCAGGCGAGCGAAGCGAGCCTGCTGATCTCATTCCTAGACGATGCAGTCGGGGGTCCAGGGGCGGAGCCCCTGGCTAGACGGATATGGCGAGCGAAGCGAGCCTGACGCTAGTAAAATATAAATCTGAGTACCCTTTTAAATTATTTCGTCACGACATGTTTCGAAATAATTTAAATGGGTACTCAGATTTATATTTTTATTCATATTAATTAAACTCAATCTAGTATTTTACTTTTTGTGAGTAGTATCTCATTCTCTTCTTAACTTGTCCTCTTCTATATTTTGCAGATATTGTGTATACGTTGCGTGAATAAACTATCAATCTGTATAAATAAATGAGGCGTTGAATTCCAAACCGTTCCTCATCCACTAAAATCGAAAATTGAGTTATTGATGTTAGCTTATAAAGATGGCAGCCCTGCATCGACTAAACTATTCTTATGTTCCAGAAAAAATTTTAACCCATTCTAAATTGAGGTTGAAAATCACTTGTTGTTCCAAACCAATCTTCATCCACTCTCCTTTGCGTTTTAAATGATTTATCCTGCAAAGAAAGTGAGTTCCAAACCGATCTTTATCCGATGCTAAAATGGAGGCTCATCAGCAATTTTTGTTTCAAAGCGTACCTCATTCTTTGACAACCTACCTTTCGAATCGGTTCCAGTTTCTATTCCTAGATAATAATTATGACTTTAGTATAGAGTATAAAGTTGGTATTTCTGGGATTACCAATAAATATTATTGTTGGCAGCAATACATGCATCAAAACAAGAGTATTTAGGTACCTATAACTGTGGTAGTTATAGTGAGCAAAGAAGCATTGTTTCTGATCTGAGCTAAGTGTAAGCTGTCAGTTTCTTTAGCTATTTTTGGAGGAATATTGTCCATTCAGTCAGGAATAATGTTAAAGGTTTATTCTATTTCAAAAAAGACGAAAAATGGATCAAAATTGCTCTCTCATGTACAATATGTTCCAGAAAGGTCCAGCAATGGATGTTCCAAAACAAGCTTCATCACAGTTTATGTTGCAGAACGACCCTCATCCAAATTTAAATTGCATTTCTGCTCATAAATATTGTAAATTGATAGGATGGCCACTTGTTAAATCAAAGTTAATTTTGTTATTGATTTTTTGAAATCAAAACACAAAATGCTCCTCCTTCTCAATACAATTCTACAGGTTTTTCTTTATTTGCCAAAAATGAGATTTCATGGATGAGGATTGGTTTGGAATCAAATTCAAATTCATTTATTTGCCATAAAATAATACAGATTGATAAAATAAATATTCTAACTTACAAAATGACACTACCGGGAAAGAAAACTTGTGCGCCGGCAGTGAGTTCGAACAACTAGGTACAGCAAACATGTCAATAGAAAGAAAAAGAGCTTATTCAAACCACTAGAATAACTAAAATTATGGAAACCAGGTCACATCTCAATACTTACAAACGATAAGACAAAGTAACAAAATCACAAGCAAATGACAAACTTAAAAAGACCAATTCAAGGAAGCCATGACAATGGTTTTAATTTTTTAATTTATAACACAAGAATGAAACACTACTTAATGGATATAGATAATTTAAAATAAACATTTATCCTAATCCAATCCAGTATATGATTCATTATGGATTTTGTAATTCTATTAATAATGAATTCAGTTGGGACTTTATTTATAAACAAGTAACACTGATATTCAAACAGACGTCTACATACACTTAAGCTGGTAAAATCAATATAAAATTGTAATGGATTGATTGATTGATTGAGTACTTTATTTATGTAGACTACAATATACTGGCTTATACACTTATATACAATAGCTTACAATACAGCAAAATTATAGATGAATTTACATAATATAGACTAAGAAAATAATTATTGAACTGTATATGATATGAAAAAGTAATTTGTAATATATAACTATAGATATTATATTGTTATGCATCTACATGAATTGGCGGAGCTTTGGACATATCAATGTCCATTCTTCGGAAAGAATATTAAAAATATCCTCCCCACTAACTCTCTACCAAAACGTTAATTTAATTAATTAAACTAAGGATTAGTTTAATGTTTCTGTAATGGATTGGAGGGACGCAAATTATATGGATTATTCCTTAAGTTGAATGTGTCACTATTCTTATTAATGAATAATATGATTCTTTTAACATATGTTTGCCTCACTGTAAGCACCTGGAATTCTTGAAAAAGAAGTCTACTAGGGTACAATCTTGGCCTGCATAATGCAGCTCTGATAAGGTGTTTCTGTAATGTGAATAATTTGTTCATATGGATATCATAATCCAACGCCTCAAATGTAGAAATAACTTCTGAAATGGATGAATTTCTAATTATCTACAATTTTATTGATTGTACAAATTTCATGTAAAGGTGCGTACAGACTTATCCGCCACGATCACGGGCATATCAGTTGATGCTATGCATATTATATCTGAATCTCTCTGTTTGTGTTCGATGCGCGTGCTCGTGTCGCATAAGTCTGTACGCACCTAGATATCTCAAGCTTAATTAATTCAAATTTCATCGAAAGAAGATTGAATTACTGACTGGTGTCTCCTTAAAGTAATCAAATATATGTTTGACTTGCAGGTAACCCGTGCTCCGCAAGGGTCTATTTTAAAACTTGTCAAACTTAAAACTTGAAAATAGGCCTATAACCATCCTCGGTTACTTAAGAATCTATGTATGCAAAATTTCAAGTTAATCAGTCCAGTAGTTCAGACGTGATGATGCGTCAAACATATTATTTCCTATCCCGTACGTGTATAAGCCAGTTCTTTACTTTATTATAGTATAGATAAATTTGTTTTTAATTTGGGAGAGGAATATTGAAGGGTTCGCTTGTTTTCCTATCCCATTATCATTTTTATGATGTTTAAATGAATGAATGAATATTTTAAAATAATAATGTTATTCTGTTTCAGATGACTTGGAGGAAGGCAAGCGTGCCATCACATACGAAATGGCTAAAAACAAGGGTTTGACTCCAAAGCGTAAAAAGGAACTTAGAAATCCGAGGGTGAAGCATCGTAATAAATACTCCTCCAAAGTGGAGGGATGGAGTTGTGCCACCGCCGAGGCGGTGGAAATCGTCTCGATGCGCGGAAGATGATGCGCCATCGGACCTTCCTTATCTCCGCGGTCGGCTAGCTTTGCTGATAGCCGAGCGTCTTTCAATAATATTATTTATTATTTTTTCGTCACAATTTTACTTTGTGACACCCCACTCCTACTTGGGGGGGGGGGTGTTCGGAGCCCTCTATGGCACCACCTTAAAAGGCGTGAGCCATCTAGGCATCACCTTAAGAGGTGTACACCTCCCAGGCATCACCTTAAGAGGTGTATGCCGCTCAGGCATCACCTTTAGAGGTGTATGCCACTGCCTATGGGCATCATCTATGCCTGGTCTAAGGGCACATATTTACGCCGTCCATCCGGTAATTGGATTTTTATACGTGGCTTGCCAGCCCGTTTGCGCTTACCAGGTGTCGAGACTCGGTTACAGAACACTGGATCCTTCCTCCTTGAGTGACCTGGTGTGGGTTCCTGGGACGGTGGGACTACTTCATTGATAGTCGCACACTGCGTTGGCTCTCCTACGTCCTTATCCATTGAGGGTGGCACGGACTCCTCCACATCCATGGCAGTGGGGGGTGGTGTTGTCTTGTTCACATCCATGACTGTGGGGGGTGCTATTAACTTTTCCACATCACTCTCGGAGTTACCACTTGTGTTGGTGGCTGGGGCATGAATTGTGCCCCGCCGTTCAGAGTCATTCATCTCATTCCTGTGATCCATCACTATGTTGCCCGAAGATGCTTGTCTGGAACATATGACGATTCCGCCCTGGCATCAATCAAAGCATTGAGTTCAACTCCATTCAAACCAACCTGCATGAATATCCTTTTGTCGCGATCCTTGTTGTCTGAGATTCGGATTGTATAGCTGATTGTTGGGACTGCTGTTGTCTTAGTCCCCAATAAGAGAGATCGCGACATTATTAGCGGACTTGTAGGATTCAGTTGGGGAGGGTCCCACTCTACCTCTCTCGTGAATGTGTGAATATTCACCCTGTTTTCACGCATAAATTCTATGCCTAATAGCAACTCTTGTCCAAGTCCTTCCATTATAGACGCCACTAGTGGAACTGTGATTTGTCCTATAGTTACATTAGTTGTCAGCTTCCCATTTAATGGGGTAGATCGTCCATCAGCTAATTTTGCATGGTGATGAGTTGGTACCTTCCTTATCATCCCTATTTTTTGGATAACTTCATAAACCTCATTACTCATATAATTAGCTTCAGCGCCACTATCTAGCAATGCCCGACACTTTTTACCACCGATTGTCACAGTAATGAATAGTCTGTTGTCACTTGATGACTCTTCAATCACATGGATCCTGTGTGCCGTTTGCATCACTGCTGTCTTGTTCGGAGTTTTATTCTCCTTCTGCACATCACAGACACATTTCAGTGCTCTCTTTCCGCTCCTTTTACATGGTGGGATATCGGGACAGTGTGATCTCCAGTGCCCCGGTCTCTTGTATTGCCCACACATGGGTTCAGACTCACTAAGAGATGGTCTGTTACTAGTAGGGGTTATAACTGTCTCAACCTTGAGCCTTGTAATCTTTTTTGTGTCCTCAATCATGTGAACTCTCGAATTCTGTCTATTCTGTTTCTCCTCTGCTTTTATTTGTTCATACTCCCTCGCGAATTTTTCCAATTCGTTGATACTATGAACATCTGATTGCCGAATATACAATTTGTAACGTGGGAGGAGATTCTTATACACTCTCTGTAATTTATTCTTGTCTGTAAAACCTCCTCTACGCCTCATGAGTGTCAGTACTTCTTCGAGAAATTCGTCAAACGATTCACCTTCCTTTTGCTTCCTTGTCTGAATTAGATTCTCGAGGTCCTCCTCATAGGTAAGTGGGTAGTAGCGTGATCTGAAATCTGTCACAAAATTGTCCCATGATTTCCACTGGTCACGACGATTACGCATCCATAGAGTAGCTTTACCAACTAGTAATTCAGGTAGCGCGACTAGTAGTTGGTTGCCAGTGAGCCCATAGGCTTGTTGTAGCTCGTCTAGCCTTTCTAAGAAGCTGGGAGCATCTGATTGGCCGTCGAATGACAGTCTCCAGCTTCTACTTTGTCACATACCGCCCCTGGGTCCATGAGGGGGTTTGTGTGAATGTTGGTTCCAACTTCAGCATGCCTACCTGTTGCTGAGTGACCAGTCTCCCCACTGCTTCTGCTCATTATACCAGGTCTAGGGCTGGGATAACGTACAGTCATCTTCTTATGTTGTTCTACTAACAACTTCCTCAACTCAGCAAGTGTTCCAGATGACACTATGCCCCAATCTTGTAGAAGATTGAATGCCTCATCCTTTTTCAATCTATAGATCCAGGAAACTCTGGGTCGGCTATCACCTCGGGGTTATGTCCTCGACCGACTGATCCTCTGTCAGCTCCTGGTGTTGAACATCTGAATCAGACTCTCCCTGTTCACTCATGATTCTTACTTCGTTGCCTCGTGCCCCAAGTTCGGGCGCCAATCTATCACGTACACCCTGAGTAGCTTCAGAGGTGGGTGATTGATACCCAGGTGTTGCTCCTGGATGACTTCGCTCAGTCGTAATGTGGCGGGGAAAGGAGGCAAGTCGAAGTTCCTCTTCCTTCTTCTTTGTGCCTCAGCTGGCGTGAACAGCACCTCCTGGTGCTTCTGACGGCATGAAGGTCGCTCTCTTCTCTGATGACACCACTTTGATGTAATTTTGTATTGGCCTTATGGCCTCGGTTCCGCTCCAGTGAAGTAGGAAAAGGAAGGACAGACAGGATAGGGACGGCAGACAACGGTCCGCTGTGCCCTGGGAGATGGGAGGACAGGGACGGCAGACAACGGTCCGCTGTGCCCTGGGGGAATGGAAGGTCAGGGACGGCAGACAACGGTCCGCTGTGCGTTTTAAATGATTTATCCTGCAAAGAAAGTGAGTTCCAAACCGATTTTTATCCGATGGAGGCTCATCAGCAATTTTTGTTTCAAAGCGTACCTCATTCTTTGACAACCTACCTTTCGAATCGGTTCCAGTTTCTATTCCTAGATAATAATTATGACTTTAGTATAGAGTATAAAGTTGGTATTTCTGGGATTACCAATAAATATTATTGTTGGCAGCAATACATGCATCAAAACAAGAGTATTTAGGTACCTATAACTGTGGTAGTTATAGTGAGCAAAGAAGCATTGTTTCTGATCTGAGCTAAGTGTAAGCTGTCAGTTTCTTTAGCTATTTTTGGAGGAATATTGTCCATTCAGTCAGGAATAATGTTAAAGGTTTATTCTATTTCAAAAAAGACGAAAAATGGATCAAAATTGCTCTCTCATGTACAATATGTTCCAGAAAGGTCCAGCAATGGATGTTCCAAAACAAGCTTCATCACAGTTTATGTTTCAGAACAACCCTCATCCAAATTTAAATTGCATTTCTGCTCATAAATATTGAAAATTGATAGGATGGCCATTTGTTAAATCAGAGTTAATTTTGTTATTGATTTTTTGAAATCAAAACACAAATGCTCCTCCTTCTCAATACAATTCTACAGGTTTTTCTTTATTTGCCAAAAATGAGATTTCATGGATGAGGATTGGTTTGGAATCAAATTCAAATTCATTTATTTGCCATAAAATAATACAGATTGATAAAATAAATATTCTAACTTACAAAATGACACTACCGGGAAAGAAAACTTGTGCGCCGGCAGTGAGTTCGAACAACTAGGTACAGCAAACATGTCAATAGAAAGAAAAAGAGCTTATTCAAACCACTAGAGTAACTAATATTATGGAAACCAGGTCACATCTCAATACTTACAAACGATAAGACAAAGTAACAAAATCACAAGCAAATGACAAACTTAAAAAGACCAATTCAAGGAAGCCATGACAATGGTTTTAATTTTTTAATAAATTTTTTAATTTATAACACAAGAATGAAACACTACTTAATGGATATAGATAATTTAAAATAAACATTTATCCTAATCCAATCCAGTATATGATTCATTATGGATTTTGTAATTCTATTAATAATGAATTCAGTTGGGACTTTATTTATAAACAAGTAACACTGATATTCAAACAGACGTCTACATACACTTAAGCTGGTAAAATCAATATAAAATTGTAATGGATTGATTGATTGATTGATTGAGTACTTTATTTATGTAGACTACAATATACTGGCTTATACACTTATATACAATAGCTTACAATACAGCAAAATTATAGATGAATTTACATAATATAGACTAAGAAAATAATTATTGAACTGTATATGATATGAAAAAGTAATTTGTAATATAATAACTATAGATATTATATTGTTATGCATCTACATGAATTGGCGGAGCTTTGGACATATCATTGTCCATTCTTCGGAAAGAATATTAAAAATATCCTCCCCACTAACTCTCTACCAAAACGTTAATTTAATTAATTAAACTAAGGATTAGTTTAATGTTTCTGTAATGGATTGGAGGGACGCAAATTATATGGATTATTCCTTAAGTTGAATGTGTCACTATTCTTATTAATGAATAATATGATTCTTTTAACATATGTTTGCCTCACTGTAAGCACCTGGAATTCTTGAAAAAGAAGTCTACTAGGGTACAATCTTGGCCTGCATAATGCAGCTCTGATAAGGTGTTTCTGTAATGTGAATAATTTGTTCATATGGATATCATAATCCAACGCCTCAAATGTAGAAATAACTTCTGAAATGGATGAATTTCTAATTATCTACAATTTTATTGATTGTACAAATTTCATGTAAAGGTGCGTACAGACTTATCCGCCACGATCACGGGCATATCAGTTGATGCTATGCATATTATATCTGAATCTCTCTGTTTGTGTTCGATGCGCGTGCTCGTGTCGCATAAGTCTGTACGCACCTAGATATCTCAAGCTTAATTAATTCAAATTTCATCGAAAGAAGATTGAATTACTGACTGGTGTCTCCTTAAAGTAATCAAATATATGTTTGACTTGCAGGTAACCCGTGCTCCGCAAGGGTCTATTTTAAAACTTGTCAAACTTAAAACTTGAAAATAGGCCTATAACCATCCTCGGTTACTTAAGAATCTATGTATGCAAAATTTCAAGTTAATCAGTCCAGTAGTTCAGACGTGATGATGCGTCAAACATATTATTTTCCTATCCCGTACGTGTATAAGCCAGTTCTTTACTTTATTATAGTATAGATAAATTTGTTTTTAATTTGGGAGAGGAATATTGAAGGGTTCGCTTGTTTTCCTATCCCATTATCATTTTTATGATGTTTAAATGAATGAATGAATATTTTAAAATAATAATGTTATTCTGTTTCAGATGACTTGGAGGAAGGCAAGCGTGCCATCACATACGAAATGGCTAAAAACAAGGGTTTGACTCCAAAGCGTAAAAAGGAACTTAGAAATCCGAGGGTGAAGCATCGTAATAAATACCGCAAAGCACTGATCAGGAGGAAGGGACAGGTAAATTACATGTTTTGCTAGATATTTCAATTTCAACTTTAGTTTGTAAATTCCCTTTCATAATATTCCTATTAATCAAGAGAACCCAAGTTCGAATCTCGACCGGGGCAAAAGTTTTTGACCACAGCACAATCACATAGATACGGCCACCTCGTCTTTCGGAGGAGACGATAAGCCGTCGGTCCCGACTACCTGAAGAGTAGTCGTCATCTCTCATCATCATCCCTTTCACTCATCACCCACGCACAGGCCTAAGAGTTTATGTGGGCATCATCCTTAGTATTTTTATTATTAGATTACCGTCATGATTATAACAATCTCTTATCTTGAAACAGCTACTCTTCTTATAATTAATTATTTTCATGCATCTTTTGTCATGTTCCTTTTTTCTACAGTGGAACTTAGATATAGTACACCCCAAGGTCTATAAATACAGGTCATGACACAATCCGGTGATGCATTGCAAAATCGCCATTTTATGGCGAATTTTCAAATTTATCAGCTGTTATCATTATAGAGTAACATTATAGAGTTATCATTATTGAATAACATGATGTTATTTTGTTATATTGTTCAAGGAATATTGCTTGGCTTTGAATTGTAAAATAAATTCTTCCTAAGTTACAGAATAAAATATTTATATTCCAACTGTAGTGAGGTCCACGTTATAATGGCAGTGTTTGATTAGCAATGGTATTGCTATCCTTGTTCATCATTCAACAAAGCGGATAGCGCTATCTCTTTCTCGCTTTGCTCTGTTGCCAGATCGTCTTTCAGCTATTTAGAATTAATAATTAATTAATAAAATATTTCATCCTTATGATGAAAATTTATTATGGAATTATTGAAAAATATAATTTCTTGGTTAATAAAATATAATTGATTATTTTAAACGAGAATGGACAGTTAATAATTACATCATTAAACCTGTATCAGCTACCATTTATAGAAGGCATTGACAATTCAGAGGTTCGGCAACGTTGCTCTCCTATCTTTGGTAGAGAGTTAGTGGGGAGGATATTTTTAATATTCTTTCCGAAGAATGGACATTGATATGTCCAAAGCTCCGCCAATTTATGTAGATGCATAACAATATAATTATTATCTATAGTTATTATATTACAAATTGCTTTTTCATATCATATATACAGTTCAATAATTATTTTCTTAGTCTATATCATGTAAATTCATCTATAATTTTGCTGTATTGTAAGCTATTATATATTGTAATCTACATAAATAAAGTACTCAATCAATCAATCAATCAATCTTTCTTTACTGCCATTATAACGTGGACCCCACTATAGGAACTGGATTGTTGATTTTTAGATTGGGAACTTCAAACTCTTTTTAAGGTTTGCCTTTTGTCCCAATGCCTTATGAATCATAACAAGTTACAAGAATAAGAACAATTTTTAATAATAAAAAAATGAATGATTAGACCATTCATTATTGAAATTTCATTATTAAAAAATCGAAAACTTGAATTCACATAATTATTATCTGAACCAGAATATTGTTTTTTAAAAAGCATAATGCATGGTTTTGTTATGAGCAGATTGGAATATTTCAAATATACCGCCATAAAGACCCCACATAATGGCCGCTCCATAAGGAACACGAGTGTCATGACCTCTATTTATAGACCTTGGTACACCCCGTCATTTTCTCTGCAATTTCCTGAAACGTCCATATAGCTTCAACCTTGATTTAATACAGACCTCGTAATAGTAATTCTTTTGAGCGGTCCCTTGAAAAGTACAAGGTGCGGCAGTCAATCGGGCGATTTTAAAAGCGTTATCAAGAGTGAATGATTAGATTTATTGACATGAAACATACAAAAACACAGAGTAAAGATAGTAGCATTTAGTTTACAAGCTCAAAAAACTAAAAAAATAGAAAAGAAAAGTCTTATTTTTGAAAAATAACATCTGTCAGATGTCCACCATTGTATGCACTCTTCTGCACTCTTCAGTAAGTCTTCTGCTAACATCGCTCATTACACGTCGCAGCATCTCCACTGGAATTTGTTCAATATCATTCTGAATTCGATTTTTCAACTCCTGAATTGTGTGTGTTGCTGGAGACATAATCACTTTTCCTTTTAAGTAGCCCCACAGAAAAAAATCGCAGGCTGAAAGATCGGGGGATCTGGCCGGCCATCCGATATCCCCATGTCTCGAGATTACATGATTGGGAAACATGTTCCTTACAGTTTCTGCCATGGACTTTCTTGCAGTGTGACTGGTAGCCCCATCTTGTTGGAAGAACGTGTCTCCGTTCACAGGAAGATGAGAAATTGTAGGAGCTAAGAAATTCTGCAACATTTGGACATAGCGTTCCCCTATCACAGTTACAGCCCTTTCCCTCTCATCTTCAAAGAAGTAGGGACCAGTAATTGCAAAAGAGGATATCGCCCACCATACAGTAACTTTCAAGCTATGGAGTGGTTTCTCGTGGATTTCGTACGGGTTTGCGTCTGACCAATAGCGGAAATTTTGCATGTTAACGTATCCTGACAAATGGAAATGTGCTTCGTCGCTCATCAGTAAGTTGTTAATAAGATTCTGGTTTCCATAAATCAACTGCAGAAGTGTCTCACAAAATTGAAGTCTGTTTCCATGGTCTTGGTCCTGTAATGCATGAACAATTTGAATTTTGTACGCATGGAAATGAAGATCTTGATGTAAGATTCGTCGAACGCTGCGGTCTGAAAGCCCAAGTGCCACAGAATGACGACGCGCTGAGCGGCGTGGACTCCGTTCAAAGGCCTCTCTAACTACCGCTATGTTCTCTGGTGTACGCACTTTTTTTGCACTACCACCTCTCTTCTTCACTGTAGAACCATTTGCCTCAAAGTTACGAACCCAGGTCTTTATGGCATTGGCTGATGGAACAGCATTATTACGATGAATCTCGAACTCTCTTCTAAATTCACGCTGAGCGATCACATAGCTGTCCCCGTTTTTAATGCTTTTACGGCATAAGCACGCTGTGCTCCTGTCCACTGCTCCTTTGCTACTAAAATGCTTTAAAGTTTTCTACACGATGGGCGTTCTCACATCGTTCTCCCCACTCCAGCCAAACGAACACAAGCGCTGTTGCAAAATCGCCCGATTGACTGCCGCACCTTGTACTACAGTATATCGAGGTTCCATTGTATATCCAATTCTTAGCTTTATTCACTCTATCTCATTCAATTACTAGTAGTTACTCAATCGGATGCATGAAAGTTTCAAGTTGCAAAACACATTTTAATTTCAACTTTACGATGTAAAACTTTATCCTATTTTCTAACTTACAACTTTTTGATTTCAGGTGCGAAATGTACTCACAGAATCAACGAAATACAGAGGAGAGGTGTTCGGTATCAAAGCCAGTGTTATAAAGAGCAAGAAACTCAAATGAAGAAGTTTGCCAACGATAATTTTTGTGAGCTATATAAAAATGAATTTTATAATATACTTATATTTTAACTAAGAAAGAATTATCGTTTTATCGACTTGAATTCCCTACCTATTTTTGGAATCCTATCCTCCTATAAGGATAGGCATTAGCCTATCACAGTTGAAAGTTTAGTTGATTTGAACCATGGAGAAAATATAGCATAAGAAGATATCCCATGGTCTAGGGCTTTCGTAATTCCACTGTCAACTTAAGCTGAAAGTCCTAAGAGTTGTTTTTGGTGAAGCTATGTGACGCTGGTAGTCTCTCATATTGTGCCGTTCTTACACTCGCACCCGGCCAAAACAGTAATAAACGATAATCAGCTTGAGACAACAACCCGCTTGAAATTTGGAACATAAATGACCTAAGTCATGGGATATCTTCTTAAAATATATTTTCTCTATGTTTGAACTCAATGGTCTACTCATATTTTTAAATAATGTGATTGATTCACTTTTTGTGTAGTTGAGAAGTTGATATTGTGGTAATTATTCATATTGAATGAAAAAGGCTAAGAAATTGTCAAAGACCACAGATTCAATAAATCTGTGATTTTTGACAGTTTCTTAGTCTTCTTCATTCAATGTGATTGATTTTAAAAGATTAATTTTCATTCTGTTTTTCATGTATTTAGTATTTCCCAGTTTCAAAATACTTGGGTGAATATTTATAATTTGTTTCCATTAATTTTTTTAAGCATTTAGTATTTATCAATTTCCAAAATACTTGGGTGATTATAATTTAAATCATTCACTCGCTGAGCCTTATTTCCAAAATATGGAAAACATAAAAATTCAGCATACAGTACATAAAACGAAACCGTGGTTATGTAACCTTATCAGAACTTGTGTTGGGGCACCATATTAATTTAAGTGTAGACAGAATACCTACAGTTTTTTTGCAGTGTATATTAATTTATTGAATAGCATTAGAACATTTGAACTTTCAATAGAAGACTTTTCAAAAGGCGAGCTTCATATGTAACTGTATTCTTCCCCTGGTGCAAAGGAGTTTCCATCAATGGTTGGTCGGCAATTGTTTTAACGTCTTTTCCAAATGCTGAAAGATAATTTCAAAAATATTATTTTGCATTATTATACTGGATCTTGATAAACTAATTTGATTTCTCATTAGTTTAAGAGGTTATAAATCTGGCACATAGAATAATGAGTGGTGTATCACATCAGGAGAATATTCATTCCCTATTTATATCGGAGAATTTCTACTCTAAAAATATAATTTAAAAAATATGAATACCGTCATTCAATTTTAGAAAGGTGTCCGATTAGTTGGATCAAATTCAATCATGTCAACTATTTAACAATAGATAAAGTTATAACATTTTTAAAGTAGTACGGTGCTACTTTTCTCACAAATTCAATTTTAGTCTTCATTCACACACTAGAATAGTAAAAAGTTCAATCAATGTTTAAATAGTTAATGTTCGTAGGCAATATTTCACAAGACTTGAAAAAAATACGTTTCATTGAGTCGTTTGAATATATTTCGGCTTTGAGTCCAAGTATTTCTCAAGCCAATTTTGTATTCTCATACCTTCGCATTGCTCCAAAAATATAATACATTCTTGGAAAAACGTATCCCTTGCCACAATAGTGTTTTTTGCTAAATTCTCGATGAGAGAAAGCATACAACGTTTGGCATAGAACCTGTACGGAAAAACACGAATAGATAGGTTAGTTACAATATATAAAATATGATAATATCCATAATTATAATCTATTGATCCATCTATACCCAATTCATTGAAAAAGATTGAGGGAGGGACAACAGGATTAATATTATTATCAAGTAAGAAGTAAAATTAAGAAAAGTGACACCTAGTTCGGATTTCAAGGTTCGTTTTATTCTACAACTAGGAATTTAATAAAGTTTTTGTATTCTGGGATACTTGTACAAAGCACGTAGAAATGATTTGTTTTTCAATTTCTGTAGGTATGGGATCCTCATGAAATTCTCCTTATCCCTCTATTCATCTAGAATTCGCTAGAATTATTTTGAATTAATAAATCACAGGTAGGTCCCCTGAATTTTCCGTAGTGTTAGTTGAGTTGAAACCACCAGCTGTCCCGATTTAGTTTGAACTTTTCATGGGCAAAAGAAATTCAAAACTATAAAGCTTTATCACTTATTTTATAAAATAGGACCTATTCAATAATTTATTCAAAAAGCAGCCTAACAATTGAAAGAGTAAAATAATACTCGGGTTGTATTAATTGAAGTAAATGATGTACGTAGGCCTACTCACCAAGTGTCAGTACCCAGTTTCTTATTATAAGGCTCCAAACTCTTGATTAGACGAGATATTCCGAATTCATAATTGCCTTTAGCACAGTACAATGTCCTGCAAAGAAAACCTTTTCATTAAAAATGTTTGACAACCATTTCATGCTTATTAACACAACTGCAGTTGTTATTATAGCCTGATTATTAGACAAAATCCAAATTATCAACTTCATCAACTTCATTGGAAATTTAAGGCTGTGCAAAGGCTAAAAATAAACTCTCTACTCGTGATATTTTTCAAAGTTTTTCGATTTGTATATCATCAAGCTATCAAAATGAAAAGGTTTTCTCAGGAAAACATTTTTTTTTTTTTTGATCATTACATTTTGAGATATGAGCGCCTGAAGTTTGAATTTTTGGGACAGAACATTTCAAATTCGGTAAGAGATAAAATTTTCTGAAAATATTAATTTTTGAAAAAAAGTTATTCAATTTACTAAAAATAACTCAACTAAAAATTGAATAACTATCTTAAAAATTGATATTTTCAGAATTTTTTGTTTTACTAGATCAAGAATACCATGAAGAATCTATCCTCTAAATCTCATGGATTTATCTCTTACCGAATTTGAAATGTTCTGTCCCAAAATTTAAACTTTAGGCGCTCATATCTCAGAAAGTAATGATCAGAAAAAAAAATGTTTTCCTGAGAAAACTTTTTCATTTTGATAGCTTGATGATATACAAATCGAAAAACTTTGAAAAATATCACGAGTAAAAAGTTTAGTTTTAGCCTTAGCACAGCCTTAAAACCTTGTGACTGCAAAAATATTTACAACATGAGTCTTCAGGCTAGTAGATTATTTTTATTTCCGTTTAGTAATCATTAATTATGAGCGTCATAGCATTTGAATGATTGTGCAATAACTTATTGCGCATATATCCATGTTTGAAATGTTTAAATAATCTGAAAGTTTTCAAGTAGCCTAATCTTAAGGTGCGTACAGACTTTCGCTCTGCTCCGCAATCGAACGTCACTCGAGCAGATCGATTGATGATCGACCGGGGAGCAAGAGTGGAACGCGAGAAGAACTAACATCTCCCGTAACGTTCATGATCGGAGCGAGGGCGGAACGTGTTGGAGGCGCGTATATCTGTACGCACCTTTAGATTCTGATTCAGTCTAATATCAACTGAAGTTTTCAAGTAATTGAGGCTCACCCAATCACCAAATTGACGATACACAAGTGGAAAACTTTCTTATCTGGTTCCTCGTAAGCAAGTCTTTCCTCCTCTTTCTCTATTTTTCTCATCAACTCTTCAGCTTCGTCATTTTGCGCCGTCATTATGTAAGACACGCACAGGTTGGCCAGAACTATTGCGCTCACACTCAATATCTGCAAAAATATTTATTTCATTCAATTACAAAAATACTTTGTTGAAGAAACAAGCCCTTACTATTTCCAACACAATTTTGAAACATATAGTCCAAATTTCTGTTTATGCCAGCGGTATTTTCACTTCAAGAATAATCGGGAAGAAATCAATGACCAATTATGTTGATAAGATTATATATATTTATTTATTCATATTTATAAAAAAGAAATGACACTCACTGACTGACTGACTCACTCACTCACTCGCAGAACTAAAAATCTACCGGACCAAAAACGTTCAAATTTGGTAGGTATGTTCAGTTGGCCCTTTAGATTCGCACTAAGAACGGATTTGAAAAAAAAACTCCAGAAATACGCCCAAAATCTGCGTTTTTCCAGCGTTTTTTAGCGTTTTCTCAGCTTTATCGAGAACAAATGAACAGAAAATGTTCAAATTTAGTACAGAAGCTCAGCTAGGGTGTAATAATTTTGTGTTAGAAGGAATTTGAAATAACGGCAAAGATACACCCAAAATTAGCGTTTTTTGCGTTTTCTCAGTTATTTCATCAAGTAATAGACACAAAGTTTTCAAATTTGGTACAGAAGTTTAGCTTGGGTCTAAAACATTTTTGATGAGGTTACTATAATATTTCATCAAAGATACGCCCAAAATCAGCGTTTTTCCAACGTTTTTCTCAGCTTTTCTGCCTTTTCTCAGTACTTTGACTTTCTGATGAAATGAAGCATGCTCAAATGAAAAATGCAGGCGAGCGAAGCGAGCCCGCTGATCTCATTCTTGGACGATCCAGTCGGGGTCCAGGGGGCGGAGCCCCCTGGCTAGACGGATATGGCGAGCGAAGCGTGCATGACGGCTAGTTTATAATTGACCGAGCGAAGTGAGGTCTAAGATTCAAGTCGACGGTTTGGCATTTCTCTTAATATTTAAATTTTTATATTGCGCATTCACGGCGAAACGCGGTAATAGATTCCCATGAAATTTGACAGGTATGTTCCTTTTTAAATTGCGCGTCAACGTATATACAAGGTTTTTGGAAATTTTGCATTTCAAGGATAATATAAAAGGAAAAATGAGCCTCCTTCATACGCCAATCAGACTATAGAATTATTTATCATAAATCAGCTGTCGAGTTGACTATAAATTGCATGCCATGACGCATGCAATTCAATATCTCAATGTAACTTGGTAAAAAATTAACAGCTGTGTAGACTATAAATTGCATGCCTCATTGAATGCAATTTTTATGTACTATTAAATAGGATGCAAAGAACTTATAACAGCTCGTCTGGGCGCCCCGATGTCTTCTGGTTTTCTCGCGCTAAATTCTGGAAAGCGTTATATGATAATTGAAGCATGATCTTGTGTAAGCATGATCTGATCAAATAAATAGTTAGTGTATCAGTGTGGAAGTGCTTATGGTTTGGGACGTCGTTATAACTGCGCGAGGTTTACTGTTCATAGAACTACTAGTATGTTAATGTAGAGTTATACAAGGTGTACCGGGTGCCAGTAAGTTACCAAGATATTCACTGTCAAGGTGTCTATACATTTTTGGACCCCTTTGTACGGCAGTATCATGTGACCTGGCTTGCTAAGTGTTCAATTTCAGGGCCGGCCTCTGGCATGACCTGCTTTTACGGCCAGCCGGGATCCTGACAAATAATAATAATCATTTTTATTTCCATTAAGATGTGTATTAAAGAACAACAAACAATATTATATAAAATAATATTAATTACACTGTATGAATAGGTGATACAAAAGTCTGTACATAGCTAATGTCGTGAAAAAAAAAACAAAATATCACTTCTACCATAGAGAAACGATGGCATATGTAGATATCCCATGGTATAGGGCGTTTATGTCGCAACTTTTACTGTTATCCCAAGCCGATAGTTCACGTAGTTCTTTCCTATGCAGCTGTGTGACGCTGGTAGTCTCTCAAATTGTGCCGTTCATACACTATCACCCCAACAAAACAGTAAAAATTGACAGTAATCAGCTTGAGATAACAGTAAAAGTTGCGACATAAATTCCCTATACCATGGGATATCTACTTACGCTATTGTTTCTCTATGCTTCTACACATCCACACAAACATCTGAAAGGAAATAATTAGGTATTCCCGAGGCAAAGGCCTATATGGGAGTCCCAGCCTAAAAAAATAAACCAGAAACACAATTACAATTTGTATATGAACAAAAAGATAATAATAAACTGAGGTAAACTTATGTATTATTTACATTAAAATATTAAATGTTTGATTTAATTAGTTATTTTGTGGTAACGGTGCTTGGTCGGGCTACAACTTACTAATTTTGTGTTGTCAATATTATTCAGAATCAGTCCTTTACTTGAATTATACACTATTGGAATCAACTGTAGATTTCGGAGTCTAAGAAATATATTATCAGTAAAGTTTATAATTGAATTTGAAATATCAGTACAGTAGAGTGGCACTCACATTGTTGTAATACTTCTTGACGATGGGCTCGTAGAATCCGGTAGCCTCCTTGAACTTGTTGTCCTGCATGAACAACACGTGGGCCACGTGCAGTCGCCACGTGTCATTCTCGTTGCAGAACTCCACCGACTTGTGGAAGATGTTCTCCACGGCGGCGTACTGATCCAGCTGCCAGTAGATGCGAGCCTGCGCCATCAACACCGGAATGTATCTGCAGCACACACATAAATCACATCATCAAAGTGTCATTGCACCCAGGTATTATGCTGCTCACACATAAATCACATCATCAAAGTGTCATTGCATCTAGGTGCAAGTACTCCAGCTGTCAGTAGATGCGAGCCTGTTCCATCAACACCGGAATGTATCTGCAGCACGCACATAAATCACATCATCAAAGTGACATTGCACCCAGGTATCATGCTGCTCACACATAAATCACATCATCAAAGTGTCATTGCATCTAGGTGCAAGTACTCCAGCTGTCAGTATATGCGAGCCTGTTCCATCAACACCGTAATGTATCTGCATCATACACATTTATTTATTTGCCATAAAATAATACAGATTGATAAAATAAATATTTTAACTTACAAAATGGCACTACTGGCAAAGAAAACTTGTGCGCCGGCAGTGAGTTTGAACAACTAGGTACAGCAAACATGTCAATAGAAAAAAAGAGCTAATTCAAACCACTAGAATAAATAAAACTGGAAACCAGGTCACATCTCAATACTTACAAACGATAAGACAAAGTAAAAAGTAACAAAATCATAAGCAAATGACAAGCTCAAAAAGACGAATTCAAGGAAGCCATGACAAATATTTTTTTAAATTTATAACACAAGAATGAAACACTACATAATTGATATAGATAATTTAAAATAAGCATTTATCCTAATCCAATCCAGTATAAGATTCATTATGGATTTTTTAATTCTATTAATAATGAATTCAGTTGGGACCTTATTTATAAACAAGTAACACTGATATTCAAACTGACGTCTACATACACTTAAGCTGGTAAAGTCAATATCAAACTGTAATGGATTGGAGGGTCGCAAATTATATGGATCATTCCTTAAGTGCAGGATAACATTATATAAATTGAATTTAGTTTGATAGACAACTTTCAGATAGTAAAGGGGGAAATAATTTGAATAAAACATGATAATAAAGAATTGATGAATGCCTAGAGTTGAAATAGTTTGACTACAACATTTTCGGTCTTGATCCAGTTTTCAATTTTTGTTTTAGAGGGTTTTATTTTTATAAAATGTTCTGGAATAATATTTATTAGTTTATTTACTATGTAGTTGAATTGTCTTCTGCATATAGTTAGGCTAAGTCAGTTCGAGGAACAATATATCTGTTTGCAGATCTGAAAATATAATTAGTTTGTTGCAGTGTAAAGATATCTGTATGATTGCTGATATATTTAATTAGATTTCTAATATATAGCTGTTTGACTGTCATAACTCCAAATTCCAGAAAACGTTGGTGACTAGGGTATCGTCTGGGCACTCCCAAGGCTGCCTTGAGAATACCCTTTTGAATAGCATTCAATTTTTTAAAATGTGCATTGAAAGCGCCACCCCACACCCTAATTCCATACTGGAAGACTGACTGAGCATATGCTAGGTATACCATTTTACTTGGACCTTTGTCTTTGAGTAAGCTCAAATTATAAAATTTGTGGATCATAAATTTCATTTTGCTACACATACTATTTATATGCTCATTCCATCTTAAATGAATTAATAGTTGTTTGGGTTGGAAACGAGCCGCATACAATAGATGGACAGGTACAAGTTATAATGACCCTTCAGCGGCCTCTCATTGTTATTAATTCTAGACATTATCGTGGCCCAATATTAATAAATAACAAGTTCCCACTTTGAATAAAATATTGGTGGAGCATTCTGGTTACCTAAAGGCACTGTCAGATGTAAACAAGCGGTAGCCTACAGTGTTGGATAAACACACACATTACTATTGATGATATGAGCAGATTCAGTTTAAGTAAGAAAATATTATAGTGTGAATAATGAATAATAAGATCATCACCATGATCTCACCAAAGCTCTGAATTAGAAATATTGATAAGTAACCCCCTGCCCAAATAAATAGAAACCTCAACATCTAATGCAAAATAAGAATCCTTTGCCATTCGACGCATATCTTGTTTTATTTCAACCCAACAACTTTTTATGATCTGAGTGGACACATTTTGAACAAGGACAAAATGAATGAATGATTCACTGTTTTGTGGAGATTTTCATTTCATGTTAAGAAAACTGTAGGCCCTTCCACATATCGGTGGTGGCCATCGTCCACGGCTCCACATTCTCCACTCAACTTTTGCATCGGATAAACCATTGTGAATAATACGGTTACAAGTATTTAATCAAATATTTCATATAGTAAATACAAGAAACAGACCTGCTGGCCGCTATGGCTTTGTATGAAATGAGCGCTGCTATCCTGAGATTGTCAGTTTGGTGTAAGAGTAAGCATTCCTCACCAGCAATTAGGAGGTACTGGGTTCGATTCCCGGGCTGACAAATAATTTTTGTATAGTAGCGCTCATCGAATTTCCATCTAGCTGTTTACCCTGTTGTCAATATTTGCAGTAGCAGAATATTCTTCTGGGTGATTTACAGCATTTAATTGGGATTTTCGTTTAGTAATAATTACAAGAAATTCCTCTTACTTTCTAAGGGAATGAAGTATATTTTGAGAATACTTTACTTTTCGAGCGTATCCTCATAGTCAGCGACCGCCTTCTTCATGGCGGAGTCCTCATGCATCTCCCTGGCCTCCTGCACCCGTTTGGTGGCCTTCCTCAGTGACTCGGTGTGCCGGGATGCAATCTCGTCGAATTTGCGGTACGCTTCCTCGGGTGACGATTGCTGCGTTATCAGTGCGTCGAGGAAGTCGTACAAGTACTGAAACAATTTCAATAATATTCAATTAATCAAGAATAATATTATTTTAATTTGATGGAACGTGATTTTCAATCAAATTATTCATTAATTTTCATTCAATCAAAAATAATATTATTCTAATTCAATCAAAATTGATTATTCAATCCATTTTAGAACGTCAAGCAGAATTATAATTGAATAATTCCTATCTCGAAGGGTTTTATTCATTAAAGGGATACTGCTAGCATAGCTACCTGCCTTCAATATTCAAGTTCTAAAAAACTCATTAAATTCGCTGAAAATGATTAAACGAAGTAAGCTAACATGGAATATCATAACTAAGTATCATTGATTTCCTTATTTTAGCTCACAAGAGATGAAATTCCATAACTATATTGCAATAATAAGTTAATATTTTCAATAATAAGATGTCTTTCATGATAGATAGATAGATAGATAGATACATTTCTCGATCCATGAGACATCTATAGATGCATGAGATCACGTCAAAATATTAGAACACATACATAATAGAGTACTAGTCAAATTATTATGCCTTTATGGTTTCAATGGTTTTATAGCATTACAGGTCCATGCTGGATTCAGGAAGCTGAAAAAACTCGTCAACATGATAGAAGGGGTTAGCGCAGAGCCACGTGTGTAGAGTTTTCTTGAACTCTATGGTTCTCATGTCTCTAAACTTGAGGGGTAATTTATTAAATAAACGTCTACCCATTATCAGATGGCTGGACCTTAGCCTTTCCAGACGGACAAAAGGAATGTCGATGTCATGACTATGTCGAGTGTTAATCCCATGAACGTTCGATCTACATTGGAGCGTTTCTCTATACTTATGAGTGTGAACAAGGCTACTGAATATATACAGATTCACTACCGTAAGAATGCCTAGCTCAACAAAAAGTGGCTTACAGTGGGCTATTCTATCGGCTCTACTCATTATTCTGATAGCTCTCTTCTGCATTATTAATACCTCTCCAATCCTGGTAGCATTACCCCAGAACACCAGACCATACCACAGAACCGACTGGAACAGAGCAAAATATGAAGACTTTACATATTCAAAAGGCACACATGACATCAAACGCAGTAAGAGGATAAATGAGAGATAAATGAGAAAATCATATTTAACTTTAAATAACATCAGTTAGAGCAATAGACAGTTTGGTTATCAGCTATCAATCTATGGTAATTCGTCAGTTGATAGTATTTAAAATTTAGCTTACTATTTCTTGTATAGGCCTACCTACTTGACAAACGATCAACAATAATTCTTCTAGAATTTGAGATAGAATTAAATTTTGAGCAGTAGCAGATAGTCTTTCTTCTAATTGGAAAATAATATTATAATCTGTCATACTTGACATCAAGATCCATTCAATTTTATTGAAATATTATTTTGTGAAATGGAAATCTGGTCGCGCATTTAATTATTAAATGTAATTGATAAAGCGAGAAGATCTCCAATGTGCAAAGATGAAACGCCTGCACGGAGACGTTTGGTTTCCCCTATCTATTGATGTGTGCGTTGGTCTTAGGGCCAAGCCACACGAAGGGGGTTTTCAGGCGCTTTAAGACGAGTCGGCAGGACTGGAAGCTCTCCGATTGGCTGATTATCAGCTGATCCCCGAGCGCCTACCCAATCAGCCTATCGGAGAGCTTCCTGCTCTGCCGACTCGTCTGAAAACGCCTGAAAAAACGGTTTGTCTGGCTCGGCCCTAAGCACTTACAGGAGACTTGTGAGTGAGATGAGTGCATGTTATTATCTTGGATCACTTACAGGAGAGAGATACTTGTAAGTGAGATGCGTGTTGTCAGCGAGCACATCAGCTGCCATGTCATAGTACTCATAGCGGCAATAGAGCAGCAGCAGATTGCCGAGTGTTTCGGGTGGAAACGGGTTCTGTTGCAGCAGAAACTGCAGCTTCTCGAATCCGTCGCTAGGGCGCGTCTCCATGTTCATCAGAGCCTGGTTGTGCAGAGTCACTGCGTCCAGCTCCTCTTCAGATCTAGGTGGCATGTCGGTCAGGGCTATTCTTGCTGCTTCCACTAGAACAAAGGAAATTGAACAATATCTTAACAATAATAATTGATCAATTTAAACAATTGAACAATAATTAGATTTAAGCTAAAATTACTAGTTGATCGGAAGAAACTCCATCCTTTCAATCCGAAACAAAGTACTTCTGTACAAACATATATTAAAGTCATTATAGACGTATGGTATACAACTGGAGTGATCCGTGGTCTAGTGGATAGAGTGCTTGCGTAGCAGCATAGAGATCCCGGGTTCGAACCCTCTCATTACCAGAAGTTTTTTAAACAGATCACTCCCGTGTTATCGGATGGGCACGTTAAACTGTCGGTCCCGGCTGAAGTATGACAGTCGTGAGGCCCATTGACGGCTTAAATTATATATTCAGGCGGTGGGACCTTCCCGAAAGGGACTCCCCACCAACAAAAGCCATACGAATTTACTATTTACTGGTATACAACTTTGGGGGTGTACCAAAGACAGCAACATCAATGTCATACAACGATTCAGCAATATGAAAATACATTGCACGATGGAGGATATTATTTTAGGAAACGACAAAGCAGTTTCTGTGGCTAAATTTTGGAATAGTATTCGACTCTGTGTGCCCCCAGACACGAAAGAAGAAGAATGACGATTCCAAAACAAAGAGCTAAGGAACATTATGAATACTCCTTGGTTAGTCAGGAACAGCGATCTTCATAGAGACCTGCACGTCGACCTGCGCTGTCCACCGAGATCCAGAGGCATGCGGAGAGGCACGAGGTGCGATTGCACCAACACGACAACGTCGAGGCGATCCAGCTGCTAGACAATGGATGGTTGATGCGGAGGCTCAAAAGGAGGAAACCGTTTGAACTATAGTGAGGTCCACGTTATAATGGTAGTGTTTGATTAGCTATCCTCGTCTATCATTCGACAAAGCGGATAGCGCTATCTCTTTCTCGCTTTGCTCTGTTGCCAGAGCATCGTAATCATGAAAAATATAATTTCTCGCTTAATAAAATGAAATTATTGATAAAAAAATTGATTATTTTAAACGAGAATGAATATTTAATATTACATCAATAAGCCTGTATCAGCTACCGTCTATAGAAGGCATTGTTAAGACAGAGGATCGGCAACGTTATTCTCCTATCTTTCTCCACTGCCATTACAACGTGGACCTCACTATAGTGTAGTGCTTGCTCAAGTAGTGTCCAGTGAAAGAGCAGAGCAGTGATTGAGTGAATCTAGCTTCCATAGTGCAGTCAATAAGAGTACATATTAATTAAACAATAGAAGTAAGAGTTTCTAATAAGAAATTCACTGTTCAATTTTCAAGTAGTATTTTAGGATGGGAAAAATTAGCTCATTAGTCTTTAGACTGGATGGTTATAGTATTGACCAATAGAAAAAAAAAGGTTATAAATAATTGGATGCTCTTCAAACTATCATTGAAAGTCATCTAGAAGGGATGCAGACAATCCCAAGTGAATCTAACTATAAAAAATAAAAACAGTTTGAATATACTAGCATAAGTTCAAGATCATAGGGCTAAAAAATGTAAATTTTCAAAAGATCTTCCAACAATTAAGTTAAATTTGGCCGGATTGCACAAACGTCTGTTAGATTGTTAGATTTCAATAGCAATTAAATACCAATAGAATCAAAGCTTCAGAAAGCTTATTTCAAAAAAAGTATTCTTGTATGTAGTTCTCCAATGAAATCACCATTAAAACTCAACAGAATTTGTGCAACTGGGCCTTTGAATGTTTGGGCCTAAACTTTCCTTTACCTGATTTTATCTGATACTCAATTGCCGCCTTGAGATTGAAAGCTTCGATCAGTGCTGTCTCATGCAGAGTCAGTGTATTACCAACACTGCGAACCTCTATACCTTCGGTCGCCATTCCTATACTCAGTTCAGGATGTTCTCTGATGCCTTTCTCGATAATGTCACCTGCAAAATGATTAATAAAATTCAAATAATTCTTTATACCTTCAAATAAAATTTGTACTTCACTTAAACAATAATTCAACTCAATTCCTGCACAAAGACCAGACGTCATAGTGTTCCAAGATCAAATAGAACTGAATCCAAGTAGAAAATACAAAAACCATAAGCTCTATCTCTAATTATATTTAATCGTTTCAAAAGTCTTGAGGAATTTAAATGCACATTAGGGCTACTTCCAACTAAGCAGATTTGAGACTTGAAGGAAAAAATCTGACGATTCATAATAGTTGAAAGAATAAGACATTGATGTTGTTAATATTACTATATTTGTTTAAAATCAATTTTATTTACAGAACCAGGTTTCATGACAACATATATCTGCCATATCATCACCTGAACTGATGTGGCAGGTGCTGCTATAACAGCCTGGTTCTGAAATTTAAATTGATTTTAAACAAATAAAGTGGTACTGACAATATCGATGTCTTATTCTTTCAATTATGTAGAAATACCACATTATCTCTTCTCATACAATCAGATTTATAGTAGCCTATGTAGCTATGATATACATTCTTTTCAATTTTTTCTGTATTATGTTGGAGACAAAAATGTCCAGTATGATTAGGTTTTATGAAGAAACTCTTACTAAGAGTGAAGGGAGAAATATTTTCAAGACCTCTGACACAGTTTATGGTGAAATATTGTGATATTTTAATGATTGGAGAATGTTCAAATGAAATGGTTTAGTTGAGAAGTTGATATTGTGGTAATTATTCATATTAAATAAGATGTCATATCAAATGATTATCATATTAAATAATAATTAATTGACAATTTCTTAGTCTTCTTATTTAAAAAATCTGGTGTGGCGCACTCACACAACTTTCCTTGCCGTTATGAAAATTGATCACCTGACGCTAGTGTTCCCGCGCATTTCAAGTCTACTACCGTATTCAAAGATTTGAGCCAGCTGGTGACAGGGCAATAACGCTGGAGACACACATGAGGTCTGCTATCTCTTCATAGTGAATGATTTAATAGAATCAACAATAATTTGCAATTGAATAATCACATTTTCTCGAATTTCGAGCTTATTTTCAATTTTAGGTGAAAATGTTACTGAACATTAATTGTAGAGATTTTCATGCTCAATCTACTCCACTTGATTTTTTTTTTGTTTCAATTGTATCTGAAGCCTGATAATTGGGAACCTATCTGCATTGATGGGGCGGAGCTCCTGAAATTTTTACAGATATGGGACTTGTGGCAGTTGATAGAGCTTATCGATGACTATTTTAGGTATGAATTTGATCAAAATCGTTGGAGCCGTTTTCGAGAAAATCACGAAAAACCCTGTTTTTGACAACATTTTCGCCATTTTAGCCGCCATCTTGAATTGCATTTGATCGAAACTGTTCGTGTCGGATCCTTATAGTGAAAGGATCTTAAGTTCCAAATTTCAAGTCATTCCGTTAATTGGGAGATGAGATATCGTGTACACAGACGCACATACACTCATACACACACACACACACACACACACACACACACACACACACACACACACACCACACACACACACACACACAACACACACACACACACACACACCACACACACACACACACACACACAACACACACACACACACACACACACACACACACACATACAGACCAATACCCAAAAACCAGTTTTTTTGGACTCAGGGGACCTTGAAACGTATAGAAATTTAGAAATTGGGGTACCTTAATTTTTTTGGAAAGCAATACTTTCCTTACCTATGGTAATAGGGCAAGGAAAGTAAAAAAATGGATTGCCAACTATCACATCATTTATTCACCTGGCATTCTTCAAATGCGTTATCACATATAGGTAAGAAACTTCCAGGTCCACATCTATAAACGGTTCTAAGAACTGTCTTAGCGAATCACGTTTCGCTATTGGTTGCCTAGCAACGAATAAGAATCTTTGAAATAGCTACTATAGTGAGGTCCACGTTATAATGGTAGCCTAGTGTTTGATTGGCAATGGTATTGCTGTCCTTGTCTATCATTCAACAAAGCGGACATCGCTATCTCTTTCTCGCCTTGATCTTTTGCAAGATCGTCTTTTAACAATGTAGAATTAATGAATAATTAACAAAATATTTCATCTTAATTATGAAAATATTGAAAAATATAATTGATTATTTTAAATGAGAATGATATTACATCAATAAACTGTATCAGCTACCGTCTATAGAAGGCATTGACAAGACAGGGAATCGGCAACGTTGATCTCCTATCTTTCTCCACTGCCAATATAACATGGACCTCACTATAGAATAGTTCTGATTGGTACAGCAAAGCGTGCTCGACTAAGAATCTCTTGAGAATCGTTTATGAAATGATTCTCTATATCTTAATAATTAAAGATGGAAATAGACATCGGAATCATTCCGTAATAATTGTTAATAAATCTATTGAAAAAGTGAAATTGATTTTAAATCTCACCAATATGCTTCATGGCTGCACCGTACTCTTTGAGTCGGTAATAACACAATGCCACGTTGTAAGACAGGTGAGGGTTGTATCCAAGAATCATGAGAGCTGTATTGAATTTTTGTAAAGCATCATCATAGCGACCTTCCTGCAAAATATTTTTTTAAAAAATCATTCATCTAGGGCCGTTTGCACAGTCAAAGCTTAAACAGAATTAAATCAGCTGGTGGCTTAAACTCAAAATGAAACACATTATAACAAACTAGACTTGTTATAAACTTTAATCAAGTTTAAAATGAAATTAAGTTCAAACTGTCACTGTGAAAACGGCCCTTAGTTGAAAACACGGCAGAAAAATTAATTCAATTAAGATACTATGTAGCATATTTCAATAATTATTATAGGTGTGTATTTCTAGTAGGTAAAAATAAAATATAGCATTAGAAAATATCCCATGGTATAGGTAGTTCACGTTCCAAGTAGATTTCTTGTTAACTCAAGTCGACTAATGTCTATTATTAATTTTTTTGGGGGGAAAGAGTGTAAGAACGGCACAGCATGAGAGACTACCAGCGTCACATAGCTTTATGAAAAAGAACTACTAGCCCAGTCAATGAAGGTCCAAAAAAGCAATTTCGATCCGAAAATTAAATAAAAGCTGAATTTCTCACCATCGATAGAACCCTCCCAAAGGGTCATTCCCCCAAAAGTCCCAAGAAATCCCCCTGGAGCTTTCCCCCCCAGCCCCCCCAAAGGTGAAAAATGCAGGTGTTCACGGAAAATCAATTATCTCTGTAACCATTTATCTTAGAAAGTCCCATTATACGTCAATCGATTTGTTACATTATAGGCTACAATATTTGTCATTTTCATTTTTTCGATTAAACTCACAGTTTTCTCGATAAAACTATATATATGTCGAAATTTCAGTTTTTTTTTATTTGCATTTTTAGTTTTTTTCGATTTACTTCTCAGCAAGTGATTTTTTTGGATAAATGAGCTCTCCAAAAAATTTAGCCTCTTTCATTGCGAATCCATTGATGTATATATTTATGTATTTGAGATTTCATTTGACGCTGTAGGAGGGGAACAGCCGACGCGGCACCGAGCGGCTGAGCCGTCTCACCGTGCTTAACGACTGACTGCTTTTCCGGCGCTATGACGCTCGCAAATATTAATTTTTTATTGTATCCAGCAAGCGTTGAATCCTCAATTTCAAGTCTGAAACCCCTGTATCGCCAAATTACCAAGCTTTTGATAATATTTCTCAATATTTTACCGTCATTTATATATATATAAATAATATAATGCTTTTGGTAATATATGAAGTGTCAGACTCCATCATATAAGTTTTGTCAGCTTTGGTTCAAATTGTATTAGTTTTGTCAGTTTTTTTTTGAACTGCACGTGTGCAGGAATCATATGTTTGAAAATCGATTTCAGTTCAACAATGTATGGCCGAGTTCAACATGACCAGTTTAACAATTTTGTGATCGAGTGTTAGAATATTAGTCGGTACGTTCGTGTCTTTGCTCTTTAGTTTTTTAATAAGTGGAATAGTCCTGCGTTGAAGAATAACTCATGTGTCATTAATTGTGTTCTTCAATTTGATTCATAATTATTATAATTTATTCAATACAAAATTATTTGCTATTTGAAAAACTTATTATACGTGGTTTAGTCGGTCTGTTTGATGACTCTCCATTTAAAACTCAATAATTATTTTTTTGTCTCTGTTACTGAAATATTCTTCAATTATTAATAGAAGATGATGAATGGAAAAACTAGTCCATTGTGTGTTTTTTGTGATAAAGAACTTCAGAGCGATGTGGTTGTCGTGGAAAAAGGATTGAAATTGATAATTGAGGTGAGTCTACAACTCCATGATGGTATTAATAATAAGTTGAATGGATTCACTAGTATCTCTGTTCATAAAACTTGCAGGCAGAGATATACTCATCCATCAAGGATTCAATCTCTATTAAGAGAGAAAGAAAAACATGTAAATAATCCTCCATTGTGTCCATTGGAATGTTTGGACAATGAATTTAATTTCAAAAATGATTGTTTCTTGTGTGAAAAACAAGCTTTTTTCGATCCTAAAACTCCGCATTATCGTCGAAAATCTGTACATTTGGTTTCGACTTTAGAGATAAGAGATAATTTATTTAAAAAATGTGATGAACGAAATGATGATTGGGGTAGGAAAGTTAAAAGTAAACTTCTTAATGTGACAGATCTTGTAGCACCCGAAGCTCGTTATCATAGAAATTGCTTTAACGATTTCTATAGAGGTTCTCAAGGTAGTAATAGTGTAGGGAGACCAAGTATCACTGGTGAGGGGTTCATCAAACTTTGTGAGTATATAGAAAAAAGTGATGAGTGTCAGTTTACTGTGGATGAGCTACAGGGTAAAATGATTGAACTTTCCAATGGTAAGGAGAACTATTCTCAAAAATATTTCAGAGAAGTTCTGACAGATCACTTCAAGAATCGCCTGCATTTTTCAAAAACTGGGGGAAAAGTGAACATATTGAGCTCTTCATATACAACAAAAGAAATAATTGAGAGAATTACTGGTGGTAAATACAGAGATCATGAAGAAGAACGAATGAGGATAGTTCTATCTGCAGCTGATATCATCAAAGAAGATATTCAGAAAATGCAGTACGAGTCGAATCAGTATCCCAGTATGGAGGATATAAAATCTGGAGGCGAAAATTTGATTCCTGGTATGTACAAAAGTTTGATTGCATTTGTTCATTTTATTCATAAATAGTTTATTCTAATATTCTATTCACTATTTTTTATAACATTTTTCTGATAGTATTGCCCACATGAGCTCTAGGCTGAATTTTTGAAAGTAATTTGAAGTTTTCATCCAATTCTGAGAATAATACTAGAGAATTTTACTGGAGAATAATTTTTCATATTATTTTTAGCCAAATATTTCTAACTCGAGTGTGTTTTAGTTATACAATTCCAAATACATTGTTGGTCATGTTACAGGCAGTCTGAGAGCTTTTACAGCCAGACTTTTGGAAAAGAAAAAGACATCATGTGAGAAAACCATTTTAAGAAAATGTGCTGTATTGAACCACGCAATAGTTTCTTCCATAAGGCCAAGAACATTCATATCTCCAATTCTTATTGCTTTCGGATTGACTATTCACAGACTTTATGGATCGAAGCATCTAATTGATTTACTGTCAGCAATGGGAGTCAGTGCATCGCATAATGAAGTGACGATTTATATGAACTCACTAATAAATGCAGGTTCACCAGAAATAAATAATGAAGCATTCATCCAGTACGTATTTGACAATGCTGATGTCAATGTCAGGACATTGGATGGATTAAATACTTTTCATGCAATGGGTGGAATACAATGTATAACACCAATTTCTTGTATTGAAACTCAAGTGAAGGTGCAACGTTTCAAATCGGGAGCATTCAACTGCGAGACAATTCGAGAACTCTCCTATGCCAAGAGAAAATCTAAGAGTGGACTCTCAAAAATTTCAATCGAAGATGTAGGGTCATTTTTTCCTTCTGAATGTAATATTGAACTTGATTATCTCATGTTTCCAACTAATATGTTATGGCTAGCTGGATCAAGTATTCAACCTGGGTGGAATGGCTTTATGACGGCTATGAAAAGTAAGGAAAGAGACTGTGAGACCACATACGTTTTAGGACTACCTTTCATCAATCTGAGCCCTAGCAATCCATCAACAATTTTCAGTGCACTCTCGTATGCATCAGAACAATGCCGGAAAAGGAATAGCGCTTGTATAGTGACTTTTGATCAACCATTGTTTCTTAAGGCATCAGAAATTGTAGCTTCTGCCGAACAAGATAGTGACTTGGCGAGGATTGTAGTAAGGCTTGGAGGTTTCCATCTATTGATGTCTTTTCTAGGATCAATAGGGAAAATAATGGAGGGCAGTGGTTTGGAAGAGCTGTGGGCCACTGTGTATGGGCAATCCACAATTAATCACATGTTAAATGGACATTCTTATGCAAGATGTGTGAGAGCTTATAATCTGACTGCCGCTGCTCTACTAAATGTAATGAAGGACAGTTTTCCAGATGTGAAAGAATTGTTCGATTCTTTAGAAAAATATTCTATTCAACTTCTTAGAAATGAGAGGGAGGAATCAGATATTCTTCAAGAAGCAGATGTCATTGAAGCCTTGAGGAAGGTGAATGAATGCTTCAATCACATAAAATCCTTGAGCAGGACAACAAGGCTGTGGGTGAATCTTATGAAGTGCATCGATCTTATCATGAAATTCATTTTTGCTGAGCGTACAGGGAATTGGGACTTGCATATGAGCACTACTGTAGAGATGCTGCCATATTTTCATGCTGCAGGACATCTACCATATGCCAAGTCAGCTCAACTTTACGTTCAAAACATGTCAAAAATAGAATCAAAACTTTCTACAACAGATTTCAAGAATTTCAAAGAAAATGGTTTTTTCACTGTTCGACGAAAAAAGGCATATTGGTCAGGAACATGGACCGATATGTGCATAGAGCAGAATCTGATGCGACCAATGAAAGCTGTTGGTGGTCTCACTCATGGTAGGGGTATAACCAGCAGCACTCTCTCCAAATGGATTCTTGGTACACCCTACTTTCTCAAAGTACACGAGGCAATCGAAGACTTTCTCGGGACTTCTATACAATACAACGAGCAGCACGCAGAATTAAGAGAGTCGAGGAAGCTGATAGATTCACGAGATTTGAATAAATTCACAACTTGGCTGAATCAACACAATCCATTTGCGCAGCTCTCCGGTGAACTTGTGTCATTGGCAACTGGTTTTGTTTGTGATGACTCGGTTAATTGTGATCAGGCTTATGAAATAGGGCTCAGAACTTTGAAGAGAATCGAAGGAAAAACTTTTGGAGAGCTCATATTGCACAGAAAGGACATGGTAAAAACCCAAAATGAATCAAAAAAAGTGAAATGTCGATATAAAGAAGTTTTTGTGAACTCACAACAGCTCTTTAATCGCATATTGTGTGTTTGTGACAGTCCAACAAAATTGAAAATGTATTTAGAATACGAGTTCTCATCCCTCCCACCATCTATATTCGACGATTTCACGCTTCGGAAGGGCACAAAATCCTCAGCAATGAAGATATTTGAGGAAGGTATTGTAATTGGAATAAGTTTCAATAATCCTTATTATGTTTTGGATGAAGGTCATCTGCTTCGATCATCATGTGATTTGGACAAAAAATTCAACGTATGGAGAAATCTTGAAAGCTTATTACCGGTATGTGAATGAAAAATATGGTACAAATGTTGTGATTGTTTTTGACGGCTATCCTGATGAACCAACCACGAAAAATGAGGAGCAGAATCGAAGGTCAAAATCTTCATCATGCGATATCCGTTTTGAAAGAAACACAGTATCTGTCACTCCAAAGGAAAACTTTTTAGGAAACAAGAACAATAAGAAACGCTTTTTAGATTATCTGCAGTTGGAGCTACAAGAGCATGGTTTGAGAGTGGTCAAAGCGCTGGACGACGCTGATTTAGACATTGTGACAGCAGCAATCAATGAAATCAGACCTGATTGTGAAGTAGTAGTTGTGAGCTCAGACACTGATGTCATTATGCTTCTAATTGCATTGGCCCCTGCTTCAGGAAGCAATATATTTTTCCAAAAAGAGAATGGTTCATCTGTAATGAATTATTCAATAGACACATTGATTGATAGATTTAAAAATTCAAGGAAAGCTCTTCTTTTTGCTCACGCCGTGACTGGTTGTGATACCACATCTTCATTTTTTGGTGTAGGTAAGCTGAGAGCAATGGAGATGTTAAAATCAGCTGAAATACTCGAATCAACAGAGATTTTTCTGAGAGAAAATTCATTGAAGGAGGAATTGATTTTGGCAGGTGAGAAATTTGTTCTGAGATTGTATAAATTGAACAAATTTTCCTCTCTGAATGAAGCTCGATACTACAAATTTCTGGCTCTTACTAAAAAGAGTTCATTGAAAAGTGACTTCAATCTTGCCAAGCTGCCACCAACCACAGAAGCTTGCCACCAGCACCTCTTGCGAGTATATTTACAAGTCCAAAGATGGTTGGGAAATAGACTCTCTGCCACGGATTGGGGATGGAAAGTTGAGAACGTGAGGCAGCTTGGAATTAACAAGAAATCCTTAAAGCCAGTAGTTTCAATAAAACAATTTGCGCCCGAAGAGATTCTCCATCAATGCTCTTGCGCTTGTAAAAATGAATGTGGCAAGCATTGTGGTTGCAGAAGAGCAGACATGATTTGTACTGCTATGTGTGAAAATTGTAATGGACTCTCATGCTCGAATTCAGCAATCTGCCCTGAAGAAGAAAGTATGGATGCGTATTCAACAGCATAAATGGAATAGATGTGTATATAATGTATGATAGATAATGCATATTATGTGAATGGATTAGATGTGTATATAATGTATGATAATGCATATGCAAATGGAATAGATGTGTATATAATGTATAATAATGCATAATATGTGTGTAAAAATGTTTATATTGTAGATATTGACATAGAGGTAGGGTAGATGGGTAAACAATGAACATTTTTAGGGTGGGAGGTGGGTCCGTGATGCTGATCAGCTCGTATTATCATGTGATAATTACTAGCAAAAGCTGCCGGTTAAGTCAGTCCGGGACACGGCGGGTCCATAGGTGGTGGATAATGGAGAAACTCTTACAATTCCATAAAGAGTTAGGGAACAAATAATATCCCCCCGAACCAAAACTGACAAAACTCATATGATGCAGGAGAACTTAATATATTATCAAAAGCGTTATAGTATTTATTTATATTTATTTTTAGTAGTAGAGTATTATAATATATAATCAATAGCTTGGTCATTTGACAATATGGGTGTTTGTGATACAGTAGTTATATTATTGTGATTGTCACATATTGAAAATGCATGTCATTATTGGTATTCCAACTGGCAAAGAAAGCTTGATTTACATCATCAATTTGGTTGAATATTTAAAATTCCAATATTTGGAAGACTTGAAATTGAGGATTCAACGCATGCTGAATAAAAAAAACGAATATTTGCGAGCGTCATAGCGCCGGAAAAGCAGTCAGTCGTTAAGCACGGTGAGACGGCTCAGCCGCTCGGTGCCGCGTCGGCTGTTCCCCTCCTACAGCGTCAAATTAAATCTCCAATACATGGATATATACATCAATGGATTCGCAATAAAAGAGGCTAAATGTTTTGTAGAGCTCATTTATCCAAGAAATCACTTGCTGAGAAGTAAATCGGAGAAAACTAAAAATGCAAATAAAAAAAAACTGAAATTTCGACATATATATAGTTTTATCGAGAAAACTGTGAGTTTAATCAAAAAAATGAAAATGACCAATATTGTAGCCTATAATGTAACAAATCGATTGACGTATAATGGGACTTTCTAAGATGAATGGTTACAGAGATAATTGATTTTCCGTGAACACCTGCATTTTCGAACTTCAAGGGGTGCTGGGGGATGAAGCTCCAGGGGGATTTCTTGGGACTTTTGGGGGAATGACCCTCTGGGATGGTTCTATCGATGGTGAGAGATTCAGCTTTTATTTAATTTTCGGATCGAAAAAACCTTTATTGACTGGGCTATACTTGGGCTATCAACTTAACATAGAAAATTGGAACATAAACGCCCTATACCATGGGTTATCTACTTATGCTATTGTTTCTCTATGGTATCAGCTAGTATTTTTAGAGCTATATGTATATAAGCCATACAGCAGCAGACAGACGGAGGCAAAATTCCTCCGCAGGTGTTTTGCAACGAATTTCACACAGACGTACGTCGGTCTCCATATGTCTGTTCACGTCTGCATGCAGACTTTTGATTTTTCTCCGTCTGTCTGATGCTGTGTGCATCCGCCTTTAATGCATTTTTGTAGAGAGCAAATAATGTGTGTATTTAAAGACAAGTAAAGTGGAAAAACAGAATAGTTTTTTGTGCAACTAGTGCGCAAAGTGACAGTTTGCTGCACCGAAAGAAAGGAATGATGGTTTCTTGAGTGCAGCAAACGAACTTTGCGCACGTATTTCACATTAAATTTTTCCTACAGTTACCATTGAATATGAAAAGTGGGTAATTATGGGTAAAATTCCCTGAAATCCATCAAATGTTTTTCTGTGTAATTTTATTATTTAATAAAAAACCTTAATTCATTTAAAATTGAATAATAATAATTGAATTATAATGATTAGTAATTCAATTGAAAATTTATCTGTTTGCTTGAAGGGAGTTTATCTTATGTAAGCATTGAAATGACTATAATCAAGGCAACGCTGTTCTCCACTGCCATTATAACGTGGGCCTCACTATGAGTGTTACCAACTTAATTTTGATTTTTCTGCACTGGTGCTCCATATAACCTACTAACTATTTTGCGTTGTCATGCTGCAAATCTGGAGTACTCACTTTGCGCACTAGTGCGGAAAAGTGATTCTTTGCGGCCTGCAATAAGTGCAAAAATGGTTACTTTTCAAGGTATCTGTAGGAAAAGATAATTATGTACATAGGTTCAAGGTTCTACAGTCGTCTTGTACATTCATTCGCAGAGAAGAAAACATTTCTAACTAATGAAAAATTAAATATTAGAAGCCCAATAATATGAGAAATGAAACGTATTATAATTGAAATAAATATTTTTCCTACAGTTACGTTGAAAAGTGGCCATTGCTGCACTGATTACAGAACGCAAAGAATCACTTTTCCGCTCTAGTGCGGGATAAATTTTTCTGCACTCTAGATTTGCAACATGGCAACGCAAAATACTTAGTAGGTTATATGGAGCAACAGTGCAGCAAAATCAAAATGAAGTTGGTAACAGTGACTGCTGTGGCTGCTATAGTGAGCAGAGGTGCAACGAAGCACAACGCGCTAATTATTATTCATTATATATTATAACCAAGGACAACAATTTTATTCAATTTGACAATAAATTAAGGTTTTTATCAATAATAAAATTACACAGAAAAACATTTGATGCATTTCAGGCAATTTTACCCATAATTACCCACTTTTCATATTCAATGGTAACTGTAGGAAAAACTTAATGTGAAATACGTGCGCAAAGTTCGTTTGCTGCACTCAAGAAACCATCATTCCTTTCTTTCGGTGCAGCAAACTGTCACTTTGCGCACTAGTTGCACAAATAACTATTAAAATTTCTATTGATAACTTACTTTGTATAAGATGCAACCATGGTTTATCTCAGTGTCGGTGTCATCTTCAGGGCAGTTCTCCATCAATGCCTTGGCACTGATCAGATCTTCCTCTCCATATTTTATGGCTGCTTTCAGCTTTGTAACCTGTCGGATATTTAATTATTATTAAATTCAGCTATGATTTTATAAATACACAGATTACAAGATCTATATTGTTGTGTTCGATTAACAGTTTTTAATACCAGAAGTATTTTACAAAATAAGGTAGGCTAATATGTTTCACAAATCAGAACCATTAAACAACACCGCAAAAGCTTTGATGAGATCACTTCAAACTTTTAGCATTGGTTGTGTAAACGGAGGGGGATTGTTTCTTCTCTTCTATAATATTTGCTAAAGTTTACTGCTATCAATTCATCTACCGGTATTTGAATCCTCTATTGGTTTGGAGCTTTTAGTGGATTTGTTCATTCAAATGCACAGATTATCATCATTATCTAATTGTCACCTATTTTAGCAACTAGTAACTACGAGCCAGGAACTTCAATGAAAAATACTAATAAAATTCAACTTCAGGTTTATTGAACTCTAAAAATAGGTGGAACGAATTAATAAAAGTCAGGTAACATGTCAAATTTTCAAACAGAACAAAGTTATTCAGCAATCGATTCAGGTCAAGAAGACATACTCAATTTTTAATCTATACATTTTGGGAACCTGCTAACTTGCTGCATTTAAATTTGGGCCTCGGTCATTCTATGAAATTAAATTATGAGCTTAAGAAAAACAACAAAAGTCCGGCACTCACCATTTTAACAATATTCAAACTTGGACTCTTCAGAAACACTCACATACGCTTTTAATAAAACTCACTATACTTGAACTCACACGCACAAATAATTTCCTGTTTCTACTCCTACTAACTCTATAAAATTTGGTGTCCTATTCAACTAGATAAAAATTACTGATAACTGAAAACATAACAATTTGTCCCTCTGAATGGGAAATGGGCCCATTCAGAGGACCGAGGCTCGCACACCGTTACATGTTTTCCCAGTTATGTCTCAATTCCACTGAGGCCTTTTCACTGAAAATTATTCTTCCTCCACGAGCGTCGAGCATAACTTTCAGTGGAAAAGCCAAAGCTGCAAAAAGGTCAATGGTCAAAGGTCAAAAGGTACAATTCCCAAATACAGTAGCTTTTTCGACAAGAAATTGAAACTGCATTTGAAAAATGCACGAAAATTGCTTTAACTTTGACAACTAAGCAACAAGTTAGCAAATTCAAAGAAGACAGAGTCAATTCTCAGACTAAAAACGCAGGGTTCAACGAACAGTAAAATCAAAGTTCATTTCAGTTCAAAAACCTGAAAAATAATATAAGAAACACACAAACAACTACAAAAATATCCACTCAATATTCACACTATTACAGTTGAATAAGAAGCGGTGATGTTGTTTTTAAAATGCTGAAAGTTTGAGATTCACTTAAAAATGTCAACACTGGTGGAATGAAAAGCACTGGTGTTAACAGCCTGATTGCAGGTGACAGGAGCCAAGTAGTGTTCAAAATAAACAGAAAAAACGAGAATAAAGTATTTACATGTTCTTAAAACCAGTATCGTTCTATGAGACAAAACTCTAAAAGTACTGTACTATATTCTATAACAAAAATAATTTTTTGTGTAGTTGAGAAGTTGATACTGTGGTAATTATTCAGAGATTGATTTGGTTTATCAGATATTGACAATGGTGTAACAACCGAAACCGTTCATTCTAACTTTCAAAATAAAATCGGTTGTTTTTGACAATTTCCTAGTCTTTTTATTTAAAACAAAAATCATCTTTCATCTAAATTCGTATAGTTTTTCCTGATATTCTATTCTCATTTTTATGTAATCTATTTTTTGAACAATCAGTTAGGTACCAATTGCATTTAGCTAATTTAAATATTTCATCCTAAAGTTACCATTTATACCTGCGCATAGAACGCTGGCTCATCAATCTTGGCCAGCACTTTGAGAGCCTCCTGGTAGAGACATGCCTGGTACAGAGCTTGGGCATAATACAGCTTATAATCCTCCTCATCAGGCAATAATATTATCAGCTGTTCGTAGCAGTTGGCTGCACTGACAAAGTCCTGTATGTAGAAGTAGCAGTAGGCAAGTAGAGATAGACAGGCTCTTGACTGGAAAATTACATAAAATGTACTTTGAAATTTGAATTAAGCGGTATCAGAATGACAAATGACATAAAAATGTACTTTGAAATCTGCATTAAACAGTATCATGATGATTTTTCTAAATGTACACTATGACCCGAGAAGTTGTGTCATTTCTTCATATTAAGGTGGAATGGAATAAGGTGGAAGTATAAGCAAAAAGACCACTGATGAAGGAAGCTGCTACCCACCCACCAGGAGATGTGCCGGGCAAAGCCCGTTCTCAGCCGGAGCTTGAACATGTGATTCCTTAGATGCATTGAAACTTTAGTTTATTGACTCAAATGTATTATATGAAACTGACAACAACACCTTCATTTCACCCCTTTGTTTGTCTTTTATGAACAGTTTATTTCTCTTTTGAGAACACAAAATGTTTCAACTCCAAAACAATTCTCAAGTACTTGAAAATATATCGTGTAACTATAATTCTACTTTAATTACAATTATTATTTTTTGCATATGAATTAAATTAAGGCGAATAACAACCAAGTTGATACTGACACTTGTATTTGTCTCCAAGGTGTTGACTAGAACTTGTATCGCTTCAGAGTACCGCTGGTCCTTTATCTGTAAAAGAACAAACAAAATGTAATACAGTACAAAATAAGTTACATTGGAAAATATACAGGGTCTGTCCCAAAAATAATGTCAATCGATTTTTCCAACCTTGACTGTACATTCCAGAGTGCTGTGGAAAACTATAGTGGTGGGGGTCTTTGGAACAATTTCGACCATTGTGAACCATCTGTCTCCGCCCTGCCATAGAGTTGTTACAGGCATTTTTGTGAGAGACCTTTTTCTTAAAAATTTAGCGCTCCCTCAATCAACGCAGTATGACAAGGACCCAGAAATTTCAGGAAATTTTATTGCTGAAAAGTATGAATACCCCGGACTTATCTCCAGTGATAGTGAATTACTGAAGCATTTTATGAAAGGTCTTAGTCCTTGTCACACTGCTTTGATTAAGGGAGGGCTACATTTTGAAGGAGAACGTCTCTCACGGAAATGCTTGTAACAAAATTCTCCCAGGCATGGCGGTGACATAAATGGTTTGCAGTCGGAATTGTTCCAAGACCCCCCAGCACCAGTCTCTCACAATCAATGTAATATTTTGAAAAGAAATCACTAGAACATTTGATATAGATACAATAAATGATTATATTATTCCCACTAAACTAAACTATATTGTTCATATTTGTAGATTAATGAAGTTACCATTGAATAAACAGTCTTTGTGTACTCTCCATCTTTAATCTGCAATCCTTTGATGAAAAGCTTGCTCATATTCTTGTAAGAAAAAGGTACTTTGGGTATGGAACTAATCTGGATACATTCCGGAGATGAAAAACGTCTTATTATTTTAAAAAATCTTATATTTCAGCGAATAAAGACAACATTAAAAAAATGTGCTGCATTTAAACAGTACTGTTACCATGGCAACGGGCACCCTATGCCAGTGCCTCTAGAATTGTTACTTTTTCATTGAATATTGAGCGAATTATTATCTATCTGTAGAATTATAATTGTTCAGATTGATTATGAAAATTCATTCAATCATGAAATGAACCATATAAAAATCAATAAAATATGATAATATATTTTTCAGCAAGACAAAATTCTCAATCAAGCACAGCCTTTTAAATCATGAAATAAATATGGCCAACTTCGAGCTTCGTATCTTGATCTTCCTATCTTCTTATAGGTTAGTTCAAATGTGTTTATTCTGGTAAATAATTTAGCCTTTTTAAGTGAATATTTAAAGTATAATATGGTTTTGTCCAAATTTTTTAATAAGTTATTCATAGATATTCCACATCAAAACTACAATTGAATTCAAAATAGGAGTTCCAGCTTTGAATTTTACAAATAGAATCGGCTATATTTTGAGGTTAGAACATTATTCATTTATGTTTATTTAAATGCATTCTTTGAAAAAGTTTGATATTTAATGCAGAATTTTATGTATAATATAACAGCAGGAATGAAATCTATAATATGACAGTTGAAAGTGAATGAAATCATGATTTATTATCGTATCAGGTAATAAGTTGTTGATACACAATAATTGAACCAAATATTGTTACAAAATCATTTGAAACAATTCAAGTTTCAGACTATTTAGTAGTGACCATGCGTAAGGCAAATAGGCAAGATGATACAAGTGAGACACCAGCCGGATACCGAAACCTAATATCCATCGCCAGAAAATTAAAATTACAATATTGTAATCAAAAGTACAAGCCAAGACACCTGTTTGTGGTAACCACCAAGTTTTGTTGTCCGAATGGAGTTACAGCTTGCTTTACATACGGTTACCACTGGTGTACTAGCTCGCTTCACTGACGGCCAAGCTGGCGTCGCACTCTAATTCGCGTCCCAATCTCTAAATTCGTTTCCTATTAGATCCAGATTGTATCATAAGTGCGACACAAAGTTTCCGAAAGAGTTGCGAAGCATGAGTAATTATTGCGTTCATTACATTTGGATCACCAGTTGCAACACCAAATTTTGGCTGCCTCACAAGGCTCGTTCATTTACAAAAATAATAAATCTATTTCTCTTACAGGATATAGGTAATGATGGCTTACAGAAACTTACCAAAACGAGTATTTGGAAATGCATTTCTGCAGTTGAAGCAGCATAGACTCATACCAAATGTGAAGAGTGAAATTATACATTTCCAGCCAAGTGTCAAGTCTCTGCACTCCAATTCTGATAGAATCAACAATAAATGTACGTTTTCTTTATTTTTAAAATATTATTCTAAAGATGAAATTTATATAATGTTTGTTAAACAGTAATGCATCTTGGTTTTTGAGGAGGTTGCTTTTGAGCAGTTTCTCCAATACATTACTATAATATATCTTCGTATATTACTATGTGCCGGTTGCACAAAAGCCGGCTAAATTTTGATCGTGATTAATTCCACGAGAACCAATCAGAGAAGCCGTCTCATCGAAAAGGCCTTCTTGATTGATTCTTGTGAAATTAATCACGGTTAAAATTCAATAGGCTTTTGTGCAACCGGGCCTATGACTTTTATCTTCTTCTTTATCTATCCCAATGTGCCGTTTTCACAGCGTTGGGTGGTCGCCTCGGATCCATCTTCTCCACTGCTCTCTGTCCGTAGCCATTCTCTTCAACTGATTCACGGTCTTGCCTCTTTCTGCTGCTATCCGTGAAACAGTTGCCTCCCATGTCACACGAGGTCTTCCTATCGGTCGTCTGCCTTGTGCCCTGGCCTCCATGTATTGGCGAGGCTTTCTGTTTTCGTCCATTCTCAGGAGATGTCCATACCAGGAGAGTATCCGTTCATCGATTGTTGTTTCAACCGCTTTAATGTGTAATTCTTCTCTTATGCGGTCATTTCTCACTCTGTCTCGTCTTGTTTTCCCAACTATTCTTCGGAGACATTTCATTTGGACCGCATTTATCTGGCTTTTCTCTTTTCTACTGACTTTCCAACTTTCACTTCCATATAATAGAATGGGTTCTATGATTGAAGCATAAACTTTTGATTTTACTCTCCTTCTCACCTCAGCCTTTCCAAAAATGCTTCTACTGAGTGAATAGTATGCCTGCATAGATTTTTGAGTCCTTTGTCTAACTTCTTCTTGCAGCTTGGCAGTGCAGTTCATGTTTGTGCCCAAGTACTGGTAGTTGTCAGTCTGCTTTAATGGTTGGCCATCGCACTCAATTTCGATTTCCTCCACCTGTTGCTCAGTTCTCCTTACCATCATGACCTGGCTCTTCACTTTATTAACATGCATGCCTCTTTCCTTAAGTGTTTCATTCCATTCTGTAACCGCCGTTTGCATCTTTTCAGCCGAGTCTGTTATGAGGACTATGTCATCAGCGTATGTCAAAGCCTGACACTGAACTGGCCTGAGGTTTCTCATGCCTACCGTAGGTAGACCTCCCTGTTCTTCTTCTGCATATTTTTATCACTTCATCCATGAATATTATAAACAGGAGTGGGGATAAGCTGTCTCCTTGCCTCACTCCCTTTTCCATAAGGAATGGAGCCGACGTCTTACCATTGATTCTCACAACTCCTTGTATTTCTTCGAACATAGATTTGATGGCCTGCATAAGTTTCTGGGGCGTTCCTTTACACTCAAGAGCCCTCCATATTTGCACTCTTGGTAGTTGATCGAAAGCTGCCTGTAAATCGAGGAAAGCCAGGTATGCTGTCTTGCCTCTACTTATCCACTTCTCCAATATTGTCCTCAGTGAGAAAATCAGGTCTTGTGTTTGCCTGTCTGGTCGAAAACCGGCTTGCTCCTCATCTAATTCGTTCTCATCATGAGTTCTGAGTCTACTTTCCAGGACAGATGACTATAACTTGGCAATCACATTAATCAAACAAATAGCACTGTAATTCTCACATTGTTAAGAGTCTCCTTTTTTGTAAATTGAGATCAGGATATTTCTTTTCCAATCGGATGGAATCCTCTCTAGCTGCCACACAACTTGGAAGAGCTTGGTTATTTCACATATTAGTGTTCGTCCTCCTGCTTTCACTAATTCAGGTACTATAGCATCCTCTCCTGCAGCCTTTCTATTTCTCATATTTCTGACTGCCATCTCTACCTCTTCAAAAAGTATACTTACCATTGCTCCATCCTGTTCCCTTTCTACGAACTCTCTCTGTGCCTGTCTGTCTTCCTCTTCCTTAAATTTATTCTCATAGAACTCTCTCCACACCTCTAAAACTTCACCTACGTTCACTTTCAGATTATTCTGGCTATCTTTAATGCTCCTCACTCTCCTCTCATATTTACCTCTCAGGTGCCGAATAAGTTTCCAGAAATTTATGTTTATGACTTTTATATCACTGTAAATATATTATCATTTACCGATTTTTTGTTTTTCAAAATGTTCCAAATGCTCTACACGTATTGAACAATTTTTTAGTAATTAGTATCTATTTGAATAGGTCCATAAAAGGAATCACTAAAGTGAAACCCACTGGGACACGTCAAAAAAGTAAAAGAAAAACAACTGCCCGGAGGCAGAAATCAAATAAGAAAATAGGCACTCATCACACTGTTCACCAACATAAATAACTCACGGAGTGAGTACAGAGGGTGATCCGTCAGCAGGCTCCTCAGAGCCCCTCGAAACCGCACATCAGGCAGATCCCTGGTCAACAGAGGCAGCCTATTATAGAGGCTGATAGACATATGAGTCAGACCAGTCCCAGTTCTGCTCAGCCTCTGGTAGGGTAAATCCAGCCTGAATCTACCCCTAGTCTCATACGGGTGGAAACTTTGTCGGGTCAAGAGCAACCCCACGTTTGCATGTGTTCTGCAAAAGGTATGAAGAACATAGAGGGAGAAGACGGTGAGGATCCTCTCTTTGATAAAGAGCGGGCGACAGTGGGCTAATCTACCAGCCCCACAAATAATCCTCAGGGCCCTCTTCTGGAGACGAAGGACTCGGGCGACATCTGTGGCTCCACCCCAGAAGGGGAGGCCATATAAAATCGCGCTCTGAAAAAAGCCAAAATAGTACATTTTAAGATAATGAGGTGGCACACTGTATTTGAGACCTCTCAGCAGGAAAACCACTCTGCTCAACCTGGCGCAGACTGTCTCAATGTGCTCGCCCCATGAGAGCTTCCTGTCAAGGGTAAACCCTAACAGTTTGACAGGGGCAAAATTGTATTCATTCCCATTTCTGAGACTGAACACAATAGACTGTGTTTTGTCTTCATTGAGGAGGAAGCGATTGGCAGAGAACCAGTCCAACGCAAATGCCCCAGTCTCCACCATAGCTGCCCTCAGCCCTCCCATCTCGCGACCAGCATTGAAGAAGGTGGTGTCGTCCGCATAACAGACAATACACCTGCCATCCACCTGAGCTATGTCGTTTACTGAAATAAGAAACAACAGAGGCCCCAGGACAGAGCCCTGAGGCACTCCACAGTCAACACAATCCCTGATCTCAGAGAGAACTCCATTAGCCAGCACCGCCTATCTGCGACCCCCCAGGTAGGCCTGAATCAGTTTGAGAGGAGACGGTCCCACACCATAATGCCTAAGCTTGTCCATGAGAATAGCATGATCCATTGTATCAAAGGCCTTGCTGAGATCACACAATAAGGATTTCAAATATCTTCGATATAATAGGCAGGATGGAGATAGGCCTATAGTTAGTAGGATCATGCCTATCACCCTTCTTAAAGACAGGCACTGTCTTAGAAATTTTAAGCTGAGAAGGAAATAACAAGTTACTTTGCAAGTATTAAGTAAGAAGTTATAGTTTAAAATTCAATAGTCACAATAATGTATTATCCCTGATAGCTCATATTCTGTTCTACTCAGTGAGATAAACTTATTTCATGAGGTCATTCTCAAATTTATCATTAATCAATGTCTTAATGAACAATATTTCATTTGTTTCTTTTTCTAGTAACTACACCTGGAGCGTCGTACGACATTTTAATACAAAATCTTCGTTCAGCTACTGATAGCTCGGACATCCTGTACAATGTGCAACAGCATCATGCAATTATGAATGAAGACCATGTCATGCAGGCGGTCAACTCTATATTCACTCTACAGAAATCGAATAAGTAATTGATCATTCTAAAAATTTAATTCAATCATTTCAAACTTTGAATTTAAAACACTTTTTAGCAGTGACTACGTTTTGATCTGTTGCTGGTCATTTTCAAACTCAATCACTTAGTTTCAAAGTAAATTGCTAAGAGCCTGGGACCATTTCCATGATTATTTTTACTAGTGAAAACTGCTATAGTGAGATCCACTTTCAAAAGTCAGAATTGTTCGATTGGGAATTATTCGATTTGGTCTTATTTATGAAGAAAGATGAAAATTCAAAATGTATGTCACTATAGCAATTTATGCTGAGGATCACCTCAAGCTGTCAGTATTAGTTCAATGGGAAGTGGCTGTTTTATCAATGAGGTATGATGATAGTTTCAAGTGAATCTAACAATAGTGAGGTCCACGTTATAATGGCAGTGTTTGTTTAGCAATGGTATTGCTATCCTTGTCTATCATCCAACAAAGGGGATAGCGCTATCTCTTTCTCGCTTTGCTCTGTTGCCAGATCGTCTTTTAACACTGTCGAATTAATAATTAATTAACAAAATATTTTATCTCAATTATGTAAATTCATTATGAAATTATTAAAAAATATAATTTATTGTTTAATAAAATATAATTGATTATTTTAAACGAGTGTTTTTTTTTGTAGTTGAGAAGTTGATATTGTCGTAATTATTTATATTAAATAAAAAAACTAAGAAATTGTCAAAAACCACAGATTTATTGATAGTTAGAAAGACCGGTTTCGGTTGTTACACCATTGTCAATCTCTGATAAACTAAAACTATCCTAAACTAAAACTGACCTTTCTAACTATCAATAAATCTGTGGTTTTTGACAATTTCTTAGTCTTTTTATTCAATTTTAAACGAGAATGAACAGTTAATATTATATCAATAAACCTGTATCTGCTACCGTTTATAAAAGGCATTGGCAAGACAGAGGTTCGACAACGTTTTTCTCCTATCTTTCTTCACTGCCATCATAATGTGGACCTCACTATAGTTGATTAGTGAATGGGCTTCTCAAGTCAGGCGATTCTGTCACGAGAAAAAATAATAAAATTGCAGTAGCCTTGTGGGTACTGAACTTGTCTGAAACTTCTTTATCTAAATTTTATATGTTTCTAATTGGAAAGTTTTCTATATATGATATAAGTATAGGCGCTTCAGTAACAGAAAACAATTGCAGAGGCCTTGTGTGTACATAGTTTTTTCTCGTGATAACCATATTCATCCAAGTTTTATATCATATTGTGTATTTCGTGTTCAATTTCATCTCTCAAATGACCAACAAAATAAATAAATAAACAAAATGTAGTTACTAAGCTTTCTCATCTTCATTTAAGTATTGTATTGTGTATTTCTTGTTCGATTCCAGCTCCCAAATGACCAACAAAGACGTGGTGAGAAACAAAAACTTCAACCTTCTCTGCAAAGTGCTACTGAGCAAAGTCAGATACCTGCAGCTCAACGATCACCTCAACGCGCTGAAAACATTCTCGTTCATCGGTCTGCCAGCCACCACTAAAATCACCCAAGTGCTCCTCCAGCTAGTCGCCAAACAAGTGAACAACCTGTCGCTGACACAAATCGTGTTCGTCGACTTTATAATCAAAGACTGCGAAACCTGTCCATTGGTGGATGCTCTCCTGATCGCGTTGCCGATCGTGTTCGAGGTTCGTTGTTCGCAGCAGTTGCGCGAATTGGACGTTCGGCAAGCGACCGATCTTTTCATGTACGCCGTCAGAAAACGACTAGCCGACGAATGCGTCGACTCGTTTGTCGTGTTTTTCAACGAGCGAATCGAAGATCTGGATTTGGACGTTTGTAGGATCATCGTGAAAGGTTTGACTGAAATTAAGATCGACAGTTTTCCGCGACGTAACCTGTTGCAGGTGTGTTTGGATACGATTATCGATCACGCAAATCACATGAATTTCTTCGATTTGAACTTTATTCTGACGCGGTTGACGTTGGGGTACCGGGCTAACAAACAGTTTTATCATGAGGAGTACATCAACTGTTGTGCTAAGTTTGTGATTGATAACAGGTGTGACATAGAACACGCGACATTGGTGCTAAGGACGTGTAACCGATTTGTAAGTACCTATCAACTTTATTCAATCAGCATATTGTAACCTAAATTATATTGTCCAATCAATCAATAATTTATTTTCAAAACATACATGACAATGTACATGAAAACTTCAAAACTAAAACTAACTTAAAGCTAAAGAGAAAAAGTGACAGTTTAAAATTCATTTAAAACTATACAATACCTATCAATTTCATATAATTCTTTTGATTATTTATGCTATGATAATATTAGATTAAATATATAAGGAATGTTTGCGTATCTCTTTAAACTTTGAAAATTTCTTATCTATATATATAAAAGCGAAATGGCACTCACTCACTGACTGACTGACTGACTCACTCACTCACTCACTCACTTACTCACTCGCATAACTAAAAATCTACCGCACCAAAAACGTTCAAATTTGGTAGGTATGTTCAGTTGGCCCTTTAAAGGCGCACTAAGAAATCTTTTGGCAATATTTCAACTCTAAGGGTTGTTTTTAAGGGTTTAAAGTTCGTCTTTTAGCATGTATATTCTTCTCCTCCCAATCTCTTAATTATAATTGAAATTTCCATATCATATGTTACTATAGAACTATAATCTAGATAGAGTACCTCTTCGAAACAGTTGTTAACTGGCAACTAAATTAATAATTTTGTCAGTTTGGCATTAAGTTTTGTTGACTTTGTTAGGTTGGCACCAAGTTGAAGATTTAAATGCATTTATCGCGGAAAAATTGATTGGGCACTGCTACTTCAATCCTGGGAATATTATATTTCTAGCCGTCAGGCTCGCTTCGCTCGCCATATCCGTTTAGCCAGACGTTTAGTCTGGATCCCCGACTTGATTGTCCTAACATATGATAAAAATGCTCAAATGAAAAATGCAGGCGAGCGAAGCGAGCCTGCTGATCTCATTCTTGGACGATCCAGTCGGGGGTCCAGGGGGCGGAGCCCCCTGGCTAGACGGATATGGCGAGCGAAGCGAGCCTTACGGCTAGTAAAAAACATAAATGTTTCTTATAGAGAAGAGATAGCATAAGAATATATCCCATGGTATAGGTAGTTCACGTTACAAATCTCAATCCGATTCTTCTTAACTCAAGCACATTACTGTCGACTACTGTCTATTATTACTGTTTTGGCCGGTGGTGAGAGTGTAAGAACGGCACAGTATGAGAGGCTACCAGCGTCACAAAAAAGAACTACAAAGACTATCGGCATGAGATAACAGTGAAAATTAAAACATAAACGCCCTATACTATACCATGGAATATCTTCTTCTGCTCTTTTTCAACCAATCGTGACAGTTTAAATAGATTGCCACCATGTTTTATTTATCTGCATACGGTATATATATATATATATATTATATATATATATATATTATATATATATATATATATATCTGTCTGCTTCTGTGTGGGCTCGCCTTGATACTACACTAGTTGTGATAGTAAACTACAGTTTCAATAGTGTACTCTTAGGCTCAACTCACACTTACGCGACTCAGGTCGAGAAGAGACTCGACTCTAGTCGTGGGCATGTGTTTCCAAATGGTGACACTCAGACCAGTCGATTCTAGTCTCCGCGACTGTCACCATTTGAAAACACATGCCCTCGACTAGATTCGAGTCTCTTCTCGACCTGAGTCGCGTAAGTGTGAGTTGAGCCTAAGCTGTTTCCGATTTACAATACCTATCAATTTTTATTATAGCTTATTATTCTCAAATTCGCCTATTCTCATCACTTAAATATTTTATGATAATCTCACCATTGCAGGGTTATTCAACTATTTCCAAGTTATTTCATATAAATCAAATAGCCTATCCTATATTATATAGTTTGTGTAAAACAAGTTGAGACTTGGCCCTCCAACCCAAGAAATTACAGGGTTGCCAAATCGTGTAAAATTGCAACTTTATCAAATTTCCAATTCAACGTCAGAATTGGATGTATAATATCATCCCCGATATCCTAGTAGTGCCTAAAAGTTTCAGGGTTGAAGGATTAAATGGAAATTTAACTTTTATGATAGAATTGGAAACATCGCGAAGATTTGTTTTTCTTTTGAATATCACTTCTCTCAGAATCATGTAGTGTCGTAATGAGTAATAATTTTATATCAAATGAACGGGGAGACTGTCTTCTTTCTATTGGTGTCTGGATCATTTTTATCCGACCCATAGTTATTTTTTAATTAATAATCATGTTCGTCAATGTCGAGACATTTCGAGCAGAAAACATGAAATTTTCGACATGCTAGAAACTTTTTTGTTTCAAAAGATAAGTAGGTGGTGAAAGCGAGAAAGTCTCTCCCGTTGATTTGATATAAAATTATCACTCATTACGACGCTACATAATTCTGAGAGAAGTGATATTCAAAAGAAAAACAAATCTTCGCGATGTTTCCAATTTTATCATAAAAGTTAAATTTCCTTTTAATCCTTTGTAATAGGAATGAGAGTAAACACGACATAAGTATTTAATACCCTTAGAAAGGTTTTTAATTGACTCGAGATTTCTGCTCGAGGATATATGACTCGAGATTTCTGCTCCAGCATTGTTTTTTTCATTTTTCAGTGGACTCGCTTACCTTTATTTTGAGTACCTATTCCTCTGTTTTCTTCCTTCCCCCCATTTCTCCCTTACATTTTTCCCTCATTACTTCTCTTCTCTTCTTTGCCGGCCTATTACATGGGAAACCATAGTTGGCTAGGTATCTTCCTCTCTTTTTTTCTCTTCTCCAACACACCCAACCACAAAGCCCATGGTTTTTTATATTTGTAACATTTTATTGTGTTTTATTTGTTTCAAATTCTTTGTAATTTTGTTTTGTCTTGTTATGTGTGTTTTTAATAAATAAATTGAAATTGAAAATTACTTGAACTTTACAGGTTTCGAATTGGAATGAGTTTGTTTGGAGACTTAGTAACAGTAATAACAAATTCAAAACATATGTTGTTATACTACATTCTTCCCCCCAAAGAGTTAATGAATGTAACCATTCGAATAATTAGGAGGCCTTCTATTTCTAAAACTTCTTCTTGGATATGTATTTTGGTTTTCTTGTCCAGTAGTCTGTTGTCTAGGTTGTAAGCTCTCGGCAGTAGTACTAGGTTTTCTAGTGTGGGTTAGTAGGTTTTCTTGGTGCTTGAGGATTATGGAAGTATTCAAGTTCAGGTTCGGAAGTTGGTAATTGAGAATTTTCATCATTTTCAGAATCGGTTTGTTCTTCGTGATCTCTGTTTCCGTACTCTCCAACTGGAGCAAGATGACGTGTTGATACTGTGGTTTCTCTTCCATCAGGTAGCTTTACATGAGCATACTCAGCATTTCCATGTAGAAGTTGGACCTCTTCAACAAGTGGCTCATATTTAGATGTTCGATTTAGACAGGGCCGGAATTGAGAAGCCAAGAAGGAGCTGAAACACCATTGTTTCCAGATCTACGTGGGTGTAAGAACATACGCTCATGAGGAGTTTGATTTGTGGCTGTGCAAAGTAATGTTCTTGTTGAGCTAAGAGCATCTTCTAAAACTGACTCCCATTGATTTATTTCTAAATTAAGTGATTTCAATGCTAGCTCAATCGTTTTCCATAGAATACCATTATATCTTTCAACCTGTCCATTACCTGCTGGGTTGTAAGCAGTGGTTCTGCTAGTTGCAATTCCATGCGAGTTTAGGTAATTTTTCAAGTCTTGACTTATAAATGATGTTCCTCTGTCTGAATGTATGTAACTAGGAACCCCAAACGTAGAAAACAGGGTTTTCAGTTTTGATTCAACTGTAGATGATGACATGTCTGGACATGGAAAAGCAAAAGGGAACCGTGAAAACTCATCTACTATTACCAATAAATAAAGATTTCGACTTGATGAAGGCAGAGGGCCTTTGAAATCGATATTTAGCCGTTCAAATGCAGAAGTGGCTTTAATCAGAGTCCCTTTGTGTTTGAAGAATTTGAGCTTGACAGCAGCACACACTTTGCAGGAGTTTGTTATGCGTCTGATTTCATCAACTGAGTAGGGTAAGTTTTTACTCCGAACCCAGTGGTACAAAAGTGCTATGCCTGGGTGGCATAGAGACTCATGTAAATCAACTAATAGATTTTCCTGATTTTGGATTGAAGAACATACTCTAGACAGAGCATCAGCAGCCATATTATCTTTGCCAGGTCTATATACAATATCGTAATGAAAACAAGACAGTTCCAGTTTCCACCTCATTATCTTTTTATTTTTCACTTTACCATGACGGTTGTTATCAAACATAAAAGCTACCGACCTCTTATCAGTAATTAGCTTGAAATGTTTGCCAACCAAGTAGTGACGCCATTTTTGCAGTGCTTCTACAATGGCTTGTGCTTCTTTCTCAACTCTTGAATGTCTTTGTTCTGCTGGTGGAAGTATCCTTGAGAAGAATGCAACTGGACGGTTTGATTGAGTTAAAGTAGCAGCAATGGTGCTCTCAGATGCATCAGTTTCCACAATGAATTGTGCTTCAGGGTCAATGCAGCTCACTACAGATCCAATTATTTCACTTTTTATAGTTTCAAACGATTGTAACCCTGCTTTAGACAAGGGAAATGCAGTACGTGCCAGAGGAATCACCTTAATGGCATAATCTGGTATTAGTGATGCATAATATGAAAACATACCAAGGGTCCTCCTCAGCGATGCAGTATCTCTAGGCGGAGGTAAATTTTTCAGTGGTTCCAATCGGCTGGGGTCAGGCTTGATAGTTTTGTTAGATATATGATAGCCCAACAAGTTGATCGATTTCAATGAAAATGAAGACTTCTCATTTCATAACTTTCAATAAGTTAGGTTGTATTTGTTTGCAGCGTTGATAAACTTTTTCAAGTTTATATCGTGTTGCTCCTGTGTTTTGCCACAGATTGTAACATCATCAAGGTAAGCATAAGTGTCTTGTAGCTGTTCAGACCGTATAACTTGGTCAATTACACGTTGGAACACTGCCACTCCATTAGTGACCCCAAACGGAATGCATTTAAACTGGTAGAGTTGACCACATGCCTCAAATGCTGTGTAGTGCTTTTCTTCTTTCCTTATCGTAATTTGGTGGTATGCAGTTTTCAAGTCGATAGTACTGAAAAACTCATAATTTTTAACTTTGTTTACAATATCATCGATTCTTGGTAGTGGGTAAGCATCCAATAATGTAAAACGATTTATAGTTTTGGAGTAATCAATGACCATTCTTTTCCTATGATTTTCATTTGTAACCACTAACGCTTGAGCTCTCCATGGAGAAATGCTGGGCTCTATAACATCGTCTTTAAGCATTTTACTTACTTCATTTTCAATAAACTTCAAATCATCCGTACTGTGTCGATGATATTTGATTGCAATTGGTTTACATTCCGGTTTTAAAGTAGAAAACAATGACACCGGTTCTACAGTTGAGGCTGCCACGCTGCACACGGTTAAATGCGACTTTTTTTCATCAAAAACTACTTTAATACTTTTATGGGTTTTCAAAATATCATGTCCAACAATTATATCTGCACAAAGCTCTGGTAAGACCGAAAGATTTGCTTGTTTGTAACAGTGATCAAGAATGACAAGATCTACTAAGCATTGCCCTGTTATATTGGATGTGATTGATGTAGTCGCCATTGATACAGTACCCTACCTGGTCTTATAGGAAGACCTAGGTTAAGAGCAGTAGAATTGTTTATAAAACCCTGTATCTATCAAAGCAGAGACAGATTTTCCATTAACCAGGGCTTGTACTGTACTCTTTGTCAATCCTCCGGGCGAAGCTGCTAGGTCAATAGAGTTCATAATATCTTTAGATTTTTTTATTGTTTGGTTTGTAATTTACTCGACCTGCAGACCTCAGCAAAGTGCCCCTGTTTTCCACAATTATGACAAATTGTATTTTTAGCTGGGCAGCTGACCCGAGGATGTCTCACATTACCACAAAAATAGCATTTTTCATTAGCAGCAGCTAATAAACAGTTTTCTAAATTATGTGATGTTGAATCAGTATTCTGATTGCGCTTGCTTGAGTATTTTGGGAAGAAGTTGCATTAAGCTGGGATGAAGATTGGAAAGCTAATGATTGTTCATATGCAATTTCCAGGGATCTGGAAATATGCCTCTTCTAGTGTTAATGCAACATTCTCTAGTAAACGCTGGCGAATTGTAGGAGACTTCATTCCAGCAATAAATGTGTCACGAATATAATCATCCCTATTTCATTCAGATGTCACAGCTTTAAACTCACAGTCCTTACTTAATAGTTTTAAGACATGAAGATATTGATCAATAGTCTCATCAGGCTGTTTTAACGTGCAGATAGTTATTGTCTTGAAAATATTCTATTTACAGGTTTTACATAGATTTTCCTTAAAGTAGATATAGCATCGTTATACGTACCACTTTTGCTTATGTACTCATACATATCTGGAGTGATGAAGTTGATAAGTGTTTTGAGCTTTTCAGAGTCTGATGATTGTGGTGCGATACTGGTAATTAAGTTCTGAAAAGTTTTGTGCCAATGTGTCCATTCCTTGCTTGCAGTTGATAAGTTTGGATCCACACTAAACTTGTCTGGCTTCAGTATCGTATTCATTTTACAATATCAAGTTATTAAAATTGTAATAGGAATGAGAGTAAACACGACATAAGTATTTAATACCTTTAGAAAGGTTTTTAATAACTTGAACTATACAGGTTTCGAATTGGAATGAGTTTGTTTGGAGACTTAGTAACAGTAATAACAAATTCAAAACATATGTTGTTATAGTACATCCTTCAACCCTGAAACTTTTTTAGCACTACTAGGAAATCGGGGATGATAATATTATACATCCAACTAGCCGTCAGGCTCGCTTCGCTCGCCATATCCGTCTAGCCAGGGGGCTCCGCCCCCTGGACCCCCGACTGGATCGTCCAAGAATGAGATCAGCAGGCTCGTTTCGCTCGCCTGCATTTTTTCATTTTTATCATATAAAATAGGACAATCCAGTCGGGGGTCCAGACTAAACGTCTGGCTAAACAGATATGGCGAGCGAAGCGAGCCTGACGGCTAGTAATATAATATTCCCAGGATTGAAGTAGCAGTGCCCAATCAATTTTTCCGCGATAAATTCATTTAAATCATCAACTTGGTGCCAACCTAACAAAATCAACTCAACTTAATGCCAACCTGACAAAATTATTGATTTAGTTGCCAGTTAACAACTGTTTCGAAGAGGTACTCTATCTAGATTATAGTTCTATAGTAACATATGATATGGAAATTTCAATTCTAATTAAGAGATTGGGAGAAGAAGAATATACGTGCTAAAAGACGAACTTTAAACCCTTAAAAACAACCCTTAGAGTTGAAATATTGCCAAAAGATTTCTTAGTGCGCCTCTAAAGGGCCAACTGAACATACCTACCAAATTTGAACATTTTTGGTCCGGTAGATTTTTAGTTATGCCAGTGAGTGAGTGAGTGCCATTTCGCTTTTATATTTATATAGATTCTGACGTTGAATTGGAAATTTGAGAAAGTTGCATTTTTACAAGATTTGTCAACCCTGTAATTTCTTGGGATGGAGGGCCAAGTCTCAACTTATTTTACACAAACTATAATTACTTTATTATTTTATGGCAATTTCACCATTTTAGGGCTATTCCATATTAATAAAACCTTTTTTACAGATTCATCTTCATAAAGGAATAATCGATTATGTCAATGAGAAAGTGCTGGAAGACCCGAGTCAGTTGGAGAGATGGTCTGTGGGCATGCTGCTCACTTTCATCGAGAGTATGGCGATAGCCGATTACCGACCTGAAGGCTTTGACACCTACAAAGAAACTCTAATTCAATCGATGAATAAATTCACCGTAAGTTACCAATCAAATTATAAATCTAAATTGAACTATGAGTCATTCAATTTTTATAATTTAATTAATTGACGTGTATTTTTCACGTTACAAATCTTATTGCAACAGTTTATATACGATCGTCATATTGTATACTACCCCGTACTCAATATAACTGTGGTACAAAATTAGAATATCATACGACTATAATTATTATACCATACAGAATATGTAGCATAAGAAGGTATCCCATGTTATAGGGTGCTTATGTTTCTTCATTTTTAACTCAAGCCGATTACTGTCGACTTCTGTCTATTACTGTATTAATATTTTGGCCGGGTGAGAGTGTAAGAACGGCACAGTATGAGAGACTACCAGCGTCACATAGCTTCATAAAAAAGAACCACTTGGACTATCAGCTTAACATAGAAAATTGGAACATACACGCGCTATACCATGGGATATCTACTTATGCTATCTTTTCTCTATGATTACACTAAAAGGCCATCATGCTGTATCTATTTATAGTTGGAGGAATTTCCCCTATTCTTACAGTTACAGTTTCCTTTAATAGATAGTGTTGAAATATTATCCATTCTCTGTATTATTCAGATTACCTAAAACACAATTTTCATCAATTGATTATTTGTGGTGTTCACATTCTAAAGATAAATATATATATAATAAGTTAAGTTGATAATATAATTAAACTAGATGTGTTTGTTAGTTCACTGTGCATGTGTAATGTCTTTTATTCTCATCAATTTGATGATCAACACTGATTGAAAACATTTTTATTGGATTGGAGAAATTGATAAAATAACTTAATTTACAGAATAAAATAGAGATTCCATGGTTTAAAACAGCGTTGAACTTGTGTGCCCTGGATTGTTGGCCCACAGAATTCTTCAATCAAATATTCGAGGAGGGGTTCCTGAGAAGATTTTTAAAGAGAGGTAAGAAAAACGGATATCATATAATACAGGACTTTCTTTTGTTATCCTTCAAATGACTTAGTCCTGCTATTTCAAACTATCAACAGCTAATTCGTTTTGAACTATTTTGACGACACCACAGTCTAATTAATGACATAGATGAGAATCAACAGCTATCTAGTTTATCAGCAAATGAAAGTGAATCAGTTACAGTGAAATACTTTCACTCAAACTTTCCACATTCCTTAAGCCGCATCCACACTCTCGCCCAATGCTTACAAATGACAACGAGCGCGAAAGTGTGGATAGTTGGTTTGCCAGCGCTCGCCTTCACTGGCCATCGCTCCGATTTTCGTCGAGCGAAGGCGAGTGGCCAGCCGAGCATCCACAAATGGCCACATTGCAGTGTGGATGGCAAGACCAACGTGGCCAAGCATACCAGCTTGGCCAGAGTTTTTGCCCTGCTGCAACCGAACCGGACCTAATTCTATTGAGTCTGACCCATAATTTTCTAGGGAGAGAGAAACCTATTGGAGAGGCTGTCACATTTACTGTGTCTCCAATCTAATTTTTTTCACACCGCTCTTCCCATGTGTCCAAGATTTGTTGGTTGCTCATCCTACAACTTAACCATGGAGGTCATGTTAATTCAGCTGACTCACGGCTCTGAATTGACAAATCCTTCATACCTGGCCCATATCTTGTACAGAAATGTGCCAGGGGTAATTAGGGAAGCAGAGGCGTTTAGTTTGGTAGTGTTTAGGAAGAGGGTGGACAGGTGGCTGTACCAGATTGGTTGGAAAGCTTCAGAAGAACTACTCCAATCTCGTTATGCTTGATGACCAACACAACTTCAACGTTTCCAGACAATTGATTGGTATTTATTTTATCATTGATATAACCGGTTTGACTGTTTTGCCTTTCTGGTTTATGCTTTTTTTCATTCTCTCTTCTGAAAATTTCTGGAATCCCTGCCACTGCGGTCTTCAATAAAATATTGTTTTCTCTTCTTTATTCATTCTATTAATCAATGTATAAGTATACTTATTCCTACATACTTATTCTCAAATATACATCAGCACAATGTATTATCTATTTTATAATCAAAATATTAATAATACATCTACAATATAAGTGTATTCTCTATTATTCACTTCTATGAGCAGATTAAGCTTATATGTATAAAGTGCAACTCCCCCCCCCCCCCCTACACACAGATGGATAGTCTAGTAGGGGGATTCCAAAATATGTTGTATATTGTATTTTTCATATTATGTTGTATTATGTTTTTTGGAAATAACTGAAATTGAATTAATTATATTTCTACATTATTAATTAAATACTTTTATAATTGAGATTAAATATTTTGTTAATTATATTTCTACATTATTAAAAAACTGGCAACAGTGAGGAGGTGGGAAAGGATAGCAATATCTGCTTTGTCGAAAGATAGACAAGGATAGCAACACCAATGTTAATCAATTACTGCCATTATAACGTGGATCTCACTATAGGAAGAAGATACAAAGATGTTAAAAGGATAGCAACTCCAATGCTTATTTATTTATTTATTATTTATTTTATTGTATAGAACACTATAATCATAATACATTTATGACATTGGAGGAAAAACTAGGCTGAGCCTGTACTATTTCTCTCCAAAAAGATGTTACAAGGATAGCAACTCCAATGCTTATTTATTTATTTATTATTTATTTTATTGTATAGAATACTATAATCATAATACATTTATGACATTGGAGGAAAAACTAGGCTGAGCCTGTACTATTTCTCTCCAAAAAGATGTTACAAGGATAGCAACTCCAATGCTTATTTATTTAATTATTTATTATTTATTTTATTGTATAGAACACTATAATCATAATACATTTATGACATTGGAGGAAAAACTAGGCTGAGCCTGTACTATTTCTCTCCAAAAATTTTGATAAAATGTTAATGTTGTCCATGTTGTACATGTAAGGTTGATGTTATACTCTAAAAGAATCACAAAATGTTTCACAATATATTATATTAAAAACTTTGGAAATATTGCACTTATTTGAAGAATTTGAATACAAAACCTACTCACTATTGATGCTAATGCTAATCAAAATATTTATGCTAATCAAATACTACAATCAAAAACCTAATCACTATTGATGCTAATGCTAATCAAATATTAATGCTAATATTAATATTTATGCTAATAAAATACTGCAATATTATTACGTGGACTTCACTATAGTTTATATTCTTTTGTTCGTCTAGATTTCGGAGTGGATGGTATCGAAGTGCTAGAGCTCTACCAAGCCGTCTCCACACTTTGCCCGAGTTACAGCGGCAATTTGCCCACAGCTGACATGTTGGACCTGCTGATTGCTGCCCAGAAAGAGCGGCACAAAGATGTTGACCTGCCTCTGTTGGGCGCCCTGCAGACGGCACTGTCGGGGCGGTCCTATGTGTGCTCGTCGGTGTATTCCAGGCTGGGGCATTTCGTTGGTCAGTCAATTCAATAGAAAACATTCACAACAAAATTCAAATAATCTCTATTCACACAAGAAAAAAATACAGCAGCAGAGACAATATATGCATAGTGAATATTCCCCTCAAGGACAACAAGTCTGGGTATGGGGAATGAGTTCTGTGAACTGCATTATATTAACAATAACAGTTGAAATTTTCAAGCAAAACATTACATTATAGCAACATAATTTGTTCATTGTAGGTGAGCTATACAGGGTGGGTGAAAAGTCCGAGAACGGCTCAATATCTCATACACAAAGGTAATTTGATGGTGGGTGTGATTGGGGATCCTAATCAAATTGAAAATACTACTTTACTATGACTTCAAAAATCTGGACCGCCATCTTGAATCCGCCATATTCAATGCAACTTTATTTTTTTAAATGGTTAGGTTGTCATGCGATACATTTCGATACAAAATTTCATGAAAAAAATGAATGGTGGAAACCGCACATCGATATCTCAAACTGTTCAGAAGATATTCACATTATTCTACATCGATATGCCTGTTTCTCCTAGTGTTATATCAGTGAATATTTCTTCTTAGGTTATGTTTAGACCGGTTGTTTTTAGTATATATGAGAACAGTAGATATGTAAAGGTTTATTATGGTCAATAATCTTGATTCAACAAATAATGGTTTGCATTGAGCCAGTCATAACCTATTTTTTGGACATGTAATCAAAATTTGGGAATGGAATAGTTTTGGGCCAAGCCTGTTGTTCCTTCCCAATCATATTCATATGATTTGTTATTGTATCCACGTATAAATAAATAAATAATAAATAAATCTGTCAAGAGTTTGTAATAATCCTAAACTTTTATCTGAATCAATAGAAGATCCTGCACATGTGCGCTATTTTCCCAGAATAGAAGCCCATATGAAATAATACTTTGGAAGAACGCAAAATATGCAGACATCGCATATGACTCAGGGACGTGGTTCATCAAGTATACCACTCTGGACAGTTTAACACTGACATATCTGATATGTGGCTCCCATGTCAATTCTCCATCAATGAAACTATCTCAAACTATACTTACTTATTCGTGACTAAAGATTCTACACTAGAAAGAACTATTCCGTTTGGCTGCTTTGAGAGGACGCTTGTCATTTAAACAATACTCATGTATTTCAATTCGAAATTAAATATTGTCATGTCGGTTATGAGTTTCTAGCCTTAATGATTTTCTATTTCTTTCTATTCCCAGATCATGTAGTAGTAATGCGTAAAGGTGGATATGCCGCTGCCATCAACTTTGCAGATGAATTATCAAAAACGGGATCAAAACCAGATGAAATGAAACTGGAAGACTTAGCTACTCGCATACCGGAAGATAGCAATATGTAAGTTTAATTTACACATTTATTTTACATTTCACCAGTGTAAGTTTAAAGTGGAATGCTTTGGTGTAAATGTAAATGTTGATATTACTTATTTTTAATTAGACAAAATTCAAAATCAAAGACTCTTGGATGGACGATTGCCTGTTTTTTATTTTTCAGAGCCCGTTTGGACGAGTCTATTGAATTTTAACGGTGATTAAATGTCAAGAGAATCAATCATAAAAGATGAAGACGTCTTTAATTAGCACTTAATTAATAATCACAGTTAAAATTTAATATAGTTTTGTGCAAACAGACCTAAATATAGTATGTTTGCCTCATTCAATTAATAAATGAATCAATAATGAACGTCGATTGGATTGATAATCATGAATGGCAAGTGTTGGTTTAGAAAAATGCATGTGGTGTGGATTATGTGATCATTACTCATTTAGTGTATGCAATAGTTAAAGTGCTGAGTTCAGTGTTTTAATTGTTGTGCGCGAGTTCAGTGCCCTGCGCCGAAAAATCAGTTCAGTGCTGAATTATCATCTAGTCCGGCTAAGGAATGTAAAGAATGTGAGGAATGTCGACTCCCAAAAGATTGCCAACTTTCCTCGTGCCAGAGTTCGAAGAGGAGGAGGAAACAGATGACGACGCAACTATGAGTCAACTAACACCGGCTAGGAGCGTTGAACCAGCGTCAATGACTGGAAACGTCAACACTTCCCCAGAATCGTTTCTAAAAACGAACCAACTAAAAACTGCAACGGAGCAGTTTTTGTACAATGCATGGAAAGAAGTCACTTTCCAACAGAGTGAAGAGAGAGAGAGAAAGAATGCATAAACTGGAAAAGGAGTTGGAGAGAGCACGGTTGGAGATTAATCAGCTGAATGAGATATTTTCATCATCATCTACAACCACTCAGAATCTTCAATCTTCAGCTTCACATACAATGCAACCAGCATCTTCTAGAAGTAGCAATAAAAGTTATTCACCACCGAATTGGGAGGAAAAAGAGAAAATGGTAGCATCAGAGACTGCATGGATTCTCCCTAAACAAAAGAAGAGAAAAATCCGTGACTCACCAGAAAAAATAAGGCCTGCAACTGATTCTACAAGTATGAAACCGACAGAAAAGAGAAACAAGCCACCGCCAGTCATATTAAGCAATATACAAGAGTATTCGAAAATTAAAGAGGCATTGAAATCGAAAAATCTCAATTTCAGTGCCAACATGATGAACAACAACCAGCTAAAATTGAATGTTGAAACTGAACAAGAATATAGAGATTTAACTAAGATGTTGAATGAAGCTAAATATGAATGGCACACGTACGAAAATAAACAAACTCGTCCAATTCGTGTCATGGCTAAAGAGCTTCATCCATCATGCGATCCAGAGGATATAAAGAACGATCTTCTAAGCAGAGGCTTTCAAATAATCAGTGCTGTCAACAAAATGAAAAAAGTGAAGAAAGATGAAAAAGAACACATTATCAGACTTCCAATGTTCATGTTAACATTCAAGAATACAGAAGATACAAAAAGAATATTTGAAATTAAACATATTTGCTACATGAAAGTGAAAATTGAATCAATTAGAAGTAATAAAATGATTCCACAGTGTAAACGTTGTCAGCGGTTTGGTCATACACAGACATACTGTCAACATGAACCTGTGTGTGTGAAGTGTGCTGGAAAACACTGGACTATTTCGTGTACTAAGGCTAAAGAAACCCCAGCCAAATGTTTCAATTGTGCTGAGGCTCACCCAGCTAACTACAGAGGCTGTTTCATCGCTAAAGAACTTCAGAGAAGAAGAACTGAAAAAGAAAACCTAGTTAAAAGAAGTAGCGAAGTACCACATACAACTAAACAGAGAAACTTCACTTCAAAAAAGTACACTGGAAAAGTATCCTATTCCCAAGTAACGAAACCCACTCCAAGCCTACAACAGGAGAGCCAACCAAAGCAACAACAACAACAACAACAACCAGTTGAAGTCAATAAGGTTTTGCAGGAAATTTTGAACAGTTTAAATATTCTTTCTGGACGACTTGACAGCTTGGAAGGGAAGAGTAAGAGTATCGAGAAGAAAACTAGAAAATGAATATTGCGAGCCAACAAGATATAAGGATTGCTACCTGGAATGCCAATGGAATAAATAATATCAATAATAATAGAAAACAAGAAATAGAAATATTTCTAAAGACACGAAATATAGATGTTTGCCTCATCTCTGAAACCCATTCAACTGAGCAGACTCACTTCAAAATCAATGGATATAATGTTTACGAAACTATTCATCCTCAAAATCAAGCAAGAGGTGGAAGTGCTGTAATAGTGAAGGAGAGTATTAAACACTATGAAGACTTCAGTATTCAAAGTAATGAAATACAGCTAACTGTAGTTGGAATAGAGTCCATCAACCAGAAAATACTTGTTGGAGCTGCATATTTTCCACCACGTTACAATTTAAAGAAAAATGATTATACAAATATTCTTCATCAGCTTGGAGATAGATTTATAGTCGGTGGAGATTTTAATGCCAAGCATAAGGATTGGGGTTCAAGACTCACGACTACCAAAGGAAAAGAACTCAGAGAGGCTATCCAGGAGCTGGGCTGCGAATTCCATTCAACAGAGACACCTACGTATTGGCCAACAGATTTGAATAAAACTCCAGATCTTCTAGATTTCTTCATAACAAAGAGAATATCCAGTAATTTTATCGAAGAGAGCTTTGACCTGGATTCTGATCATTCAGCTGTAATTCTCACACTTAGTGAACGAATAATAAAGAAGGAAGACAGACCAATGTTAGTCAACAGAACAACAGACTGGGAAGCTTTTAAAGTGGATTTGGAGAATGAAATAAACTTGAATATTCCACTTAGAACAACTGAGCAGCTAGATGAAGCCGCAGAAAATTTCATGTGGCAAATCCAGAAATCAGCCTGGAAAAACACCAGACAATATACCAGGAAAACAAAAGGATGCAATTACCCTCTGGAGATTCGACAACTTGTTTTAGAAAAACGAAGGGCAAGAAGAAGATGGCAACAAACTCGTGATCCTGCTGACAAAAATATCTTGAATAACAAAACACAACAATTGAGAAGAGAGATAAGGAAACTAACTGAGGAATCCATTAATAACTACCTTCAAAATTTGACAGCTGATGCCAGTACAGATTATTCATTATGGAAAGCAACAAAAAGAATTAAGCGGCCAATATTACAATCCCCTCCAATTAGAAAACCAGATGGTACTTGGGCAAGAAATAACAGAGAAAAGGCAGATTTATTTGCTAATCATCTAGAAGAAATCTTCCAGCCAAACAACATTCAATCTGAAATTGATCCTGAAGAAGATATAATAGATGATTTAGATACAGAGATTGATCCAGTTTCTATAAATGAGGTTCAAGAAGAAATAAAATATAATCTGAATACCAAAAAAGCACCTGGGTTTGATCTGATTACAGGTGAAATCTTGAAGAAACTTCCAAGGAAAGGTATTGTCATGCTAACATACTTATTCAATGCATCACTCCGATTACAGCATTTTCCTACAATTTGGAAGGTGGCAGAAGTCATTATGTTGCAAAAGCCTGGGAAATGTCCTCAAGAAGCAAAATCATACCGCCCAATATCTCTTCTACCTGTAATTTCAAAGCTTTTTGAGAAATTGCTAATGAAGAGATTGACTCCCATCATAAGTAGCAGGAATCTGATACCAGCCTATCAATTTGGTTTCAGGCAGAAGCACTCAACCCTGGACCAAGTACATAGAATCACCAATGTAATAGAGAAGTCATTAGAGAAAAAATCGATATGTTCAGCAATCTTCCTTGATGTGGCACAGGCATTTGACAAAGTGTGGCATGAAGGACTGATCATTAAACTTCATAAAATTCTCCCCACTCAACTTGTAAAACTTTTAAAATCATACATCAACAACAGATTATTCAGAGTAAAACAAGGTGACGACGTCTCCGAATTGAAGGAAATAAGGGCTGGAGTTCCACAGGGTAGTGTTCTTGGACCAGTTCTTTATGTGCTGTACACAAGCGATCTTCCTGAATTGGATGCAGTGACAATAGCTACTTTTGCTGATGATACTGCAATACTGGCAGAAGGGGAAACAGTACAAGAAGCAGCAACAAAACTACAGAATGCTAGCAAAAGATTCAGTGACTGGACCAAAAAATGGAGAATTCGATTAAATGAGATGAAGTCTATTCATATCAACTTCACAAACAAAATTATCAATGACCCGATTCGAATAAATCTGAATGGGAATGTAGTACCACACAGCAACACAGCAAAAATTCCTTGACGCCAAGTTGAAATGGAAAGAGCATATCAAGATGAAAAGGAGCGAGCTAGGACTCAAATACAGTAAAATCTATTGGCTGTTGGGCCGTCAATCACAACTCTCATTGGACAACAAGTTATTGATTTACAAACAAATTCTAAAACCTGTCTGGACGTATGGAATTCAGCTTTGGGGCTGCTCTAGAACATCTAACATCAGTCAGATTCAAACATTCCAAAACAAAGTACTGCGGAACATGGTGAATGCGCCCTGGTACATAAGGAACAGCGATTTGCACCGAGATCTGCACATCCCCTATGTGACCTGTGAGATAAGACGATTGGCAGCCCATCATGAGTCACGTCTTCATCAACACGACAACACCGAAGTCATCCAACTACTAGACAACACTGAACTCACTAGGAGGTTGAAGAGAACAAAGCCCTTCGAGTTGGTGTAGTGCTAGTGGAGTGATTAAAGTATATTGAATAAAAGTGTAGTGAAATAATTTAAAGTAGTGAAATTATAGATTGGAACTGTAGGCTTCACTGGAAGACTTTAGCAATAAAAATTAATTTAGGATAAGAAATAACAGAACAAAATTAATGGTTAGTCCTAGTGACTAGTTTTAATAGAAATAACAAAAAAAAAAAATTACTCATTTATTCGATAATATGGAAACAGACAAAGAAAATGGAAATCAACCCACAAAATGGAAAGAAATTCCATAACAGTATCATTTTGTCTTTTTTTCTCTAGGACTACGGTACTTTTAAATATAAATAAAAATATACATCTGAGTACCCTTTTTAAATTATTCCGTCAAGACTAGAAAATGGCATTAGTAGCCGAAACATGTAGTGACGGAATAATTTGAAAAGGGCACTCAGATGTATATTACTTTCCTTGCCCTATTACCATAGGTAATGAAAGTATTGCTTTCCGAAAAAAATTAAGGTACCCCAATTTCTAAATTTCTATGCGTTTCAAGGTCCCCTGAGTCCAAAAAAGTGGTTTTTGGGTATTGGTCTGTATGTGTGTGTGTGTGTATGAGTGTATGTGCGTCTGTGTACACGATATCTCATCTCCCAATCAACGGAATGACTTGAAATTTGGAACTTGAGGTCCTTACGATATAAGTATCCGACATGAACAATTTCGATCTGATGCGATTCAAAATGGCGGCTAAAATGGCGAAAATGTTGTCAAAAACAGGGTTTTTTGCAATTTTCTCGAAAACGGCTCCAACGATTTTGATCAAATTCATACCTAGAATAGTCATTGATAAGCTCTATCAACTGCCACAAGTCTCATATCTGTAAAAATTCCAGGAGCTCCGCCCCATCTATGCAAAGTTTGATTTTAGATTCCCAATTATCAGGCTTCAGATACAATTTAAACAAAAAATTCCAAATGGAAAAGATTGAACATAAAAATCTTTACAATTAATGTTCAGTAACATTTTCACCTAAAATTTAAAATAAGCTCGAATTTTGAGAAAATGTTATTATTTCAATTGCAAACTGTTGGCAACTGTTGATTCTATTAAATCATTCACTATGAAGAGATAGCAGATCTCGTGTGTCTCCAGCGTTATAGTCCTGTCACCAGCTGGCTTGGATCTTTGAATAGTAGACTCGAGATGCGCGGAAACACTAGCGTCAGGTTATCAATTTTCATAACGGCAAGGAAAGTTGTGAGTGCGCCACACCAGATTTTTTTTTATTTATATTTACAGTATCATTTTCCTTTCATGAATTTGAGTTTGTAAAGAACAAGGTCATGACCAATAATTGTCAATCCTCTTCATAATATTATGTTGAATCGAATTTACATCTCTACTGAAAACTTATTTCTCTTGATGTTAGCATGAAATAATAATAATAAATTAATGCATGTTTTCGCTTTGTTTATAGTAAGATTGACTTCAAACGTTCAGCATTGATTTAATGAGAATCATGTTATTCATAGGGAATGCTGAGTTTTTTTTATTTATTCATTCGTGGATACAATTAAAAATCATATAAATATGTTTGGGAGGGAAAGAATAACAGGCACTGCCCAAAACTATTCTATCCCCAAATTTTGATACTGAATAACATATCCAAGAAATGGGACGTTATGTTCTCACTGCTGAAAGTTCAAATCCAATTTGTGTCCAAAAATGTATATGAGCTAAACATTTTGAATTTAGAAGGATTAAAACACCAGATTATAGTTGCATTTTACACTTGATTTTTATCACCACTCATTGAATAAATTAAATAATTTAACTGAATCTCACTATAAAAAATGTATGTTATTATGTATACTTACTTACTTACTCCATGGCACTACAGCCCATCCAGGGCCTTGGCCTCCTCAAGAATGCCTCTCCACTCCTCTCTGTCGGCAGTCTTGCGTCTCCATCCCCTAACGCCTATTTTCCGGAGATCATCTTCCACATCCTCCAGCCAGCGCTTGCGTGGACGTCCTTTCAACCTTCTTCCGCCTGGGTTTTCTCTGAAAACTTTTTTAACGGCTCTTTCATCGCTCATTCTTTCTACATGACCCAACCAGCTCAAGCGTCTCACTTTGATCTCATGTACAATAGGTAGTTTTCTGTACAGGTCACGCAGCTCTTGATTCGAACGAAGTCTCCATTCTCCATCAATACATGCTGGACCGTATATTCTTCTCAGAATCTTCCGTTCCCATATACTCAGTAGGTCTTCATCCTTCTTTTTCAAAACCCAGGTTTCTGCCCCGTATAACACAACTGGCTTTATAACAGTTTCATTGATTTGTTGTTTAATTTTCCTTGGCAGTGTTTTGGATCTCAAGTATTGGCTAAGTGCATAATAACATCGATTTCCTGCCGCTATTTTTGCTTTTATATCAACTTCAACATCGTTATCTTCTGTGATAATAGAACCAATATATTTGAAGCTTTCCACTCTTTCGAATGTGTAATTATTGCACTCTATGAATCTGTCGCCAATCTGCCGGGCTCTGCTGCTTGCCAGATACTTTGTTTCACTCTCATTAATTGAGAGTCCCATTTCTGTTGATCCGTCATCGAGCTGTTTGAAGGCATCTTTTAGAGTTTAGATATTTCTTGCAATCAAGACTACGTCATCCGCATAGGCCATGTACTGCAACATTCTGTTCATTATAGTTCCTCTTGGATTTATTACTATTCCTCTTATTACTTTTTCCAGGCTTAAGTTGAACAGCATAGCTGACAAAACATCACCTTTATTATGTATATGTAATCAAATTGGTCATTATTACCATAGAGAAACAATAGCATAAGTAGATATCCCATGGTATAGGACGTTTATGTCGCAACTTTTACTGTTATCTCAAGCCGATAGTTCATGTAATTCTTTCCCGTGAAGCTGTGTGACACTGGTAGTCTCTCATATTGTGCCGTTCATACACTCTCACCCCAACAATACAGTAAAATTCGACAATAATCAACAGTAATCGGCTTGAGATAACAGTAAAAGTTGCGACATAAACGCCCTATACCATGGGATATCTACTTATGCTATTGTTTCTCCATGTTATTACTTGAACTTATTAATTGGTCATAAACTTGACAAAGCACCTGTTATAATAGTGTAAACTTTTAATTTAAGAGCTAATAAATAAAAAGGATTGAAGAAAAATGGAAAACAGAACTGAGGACAAATATTATTATCTGTTTCAGAATCGCCATACTGTATCTGGGACCCACCAGCTACACAGTGAACACAGAGCGAGTGAAAGGCCAAGAGAATGTGAAAATGAGAGTGCTGGAAGCGATGGGATATTCTGTCGTTCCAGTCACGCAGTCTATCTGGAATAACCTCTTGGACGGCGAGAAAATACCCTACCTCATGCAACAATTGAAAAACAAAAGTAGTCACTCTGAAATAACGGAGGCGGCAGTGGTGTGACAAGGATCTGTTTAGTGTGTTGTAATTTTGTAAATAAATATTATTTTATAGTTACCTAGTGACAATTGGCTAGTTTTTCTTTGAACCTATGGGTTTGAAACCAATGTCAGAATAGAATACAATAGAAAACTTATCTACTTTACTTTGTTAAGGCTGTGCAAAGGCTAAAGATAAACTTTCTACTCGTGATATTTTTCAAAGTTTTTCGATTTGTATATCATAAAGCTTTCAATATGAAAAAGTTTTCTCAGGAAAAATGTTTTTTTCTGATCATTACTTTTTGAGATATGAGCGCCTAAAGATTAAATTTTTGGGACAGAACATTTCAAATTCGGTAAGAGATAAATCCATGAGATTTAGAGGATAGATTCTTCATGGTATTGTTGATCTAGTAAAACAAAAATTTTCTGAAAATATCAATTTTTAAGATAGTTATTCAATTTACTAAAAATAACTTTTAGTTGTTATTTTTGGTAAATTGAATAACTTTTTCAAAAATTGATATTTTCAGAAAATTATTTGTTTTACTAGATCATTAATACCATGAAGAATTAATCCTCTTAATCTCATGGATTTATCTCTTACCGAATTTGAAATGTTCTGTCCCAAAAATTCAAACTTCAGGCGCTCATATCTCAAAAAGTAATGATCGGAAAAAAACATTTTTCCTGAGAAAACTTTTTCATTTTGATAGCTTGACAAATCAAAAAACTTTGAAAAATGTCACGAGTAGAAAGTTTATTTTAGCCTTTATCAAATACTGTCATTATAACTTGAACATCACTATAGTATAAAACTCTTGAAAGAGACACAACCATGGATTGAAACTCTTCAATTATTTATTAGAATCGTGTAATATAGACAGAGTTATTAAGATAATATTCTGTTTCAGTGAATAACTCACCCTGTATTTTAGCGAAACGTTACATATTACAGCACGACACTTGTTAGGTCAACCTCTATCCATAGCCCGAATCTGGGAGATTTGTATTTTTTATGAAATCCATGAATAACATAATGGATTTTTGCAAAAATGGTTGAAAACTAAAATCGCTCAATCGCTCAGGAATGATAGTATTTGACGAGAGGAACAATAATATGTCATCTCATTGGCGAAATTCTCTCCTATTCTTGATTTATAAGCATTTGGAGATGAGTGATTTCTCTGATCTGTGAGTGGAAGGAAGATTTTTTCTTGTACAAATGAATTTACTGTTCTACTGTTGAAGAAACATTCAAGTATATTGAAATGAATAATCACAGTTTAAATTTTGTCACATCCACATTTATTTAATATGTTGACAATACTTCAGTTTCGTGTTGAAAGCAGCAGAAGATGTGTTAGTTTCCAACACGAAACTACAGTCCTATCAACAAATTTAATGATTGTGACAAAATAAAAACTGTGTTTTTCCAATCCAATTATGGAGAAGTTTCACATTATCAACTCATTTACAACAAATATCATCTATATAATAAGAGAGAGTAGGGCTGTGTTTGTTCGTGTGTTCGTTTGTTCGCATCAAAACATGTCAACTTGTGGATTGTATACCGGAAAAACGGGAATGATTTAGATCTCCTAATTTTGAATATAGATTCTAAAAATATCAATCTCGTGCACCTGGAAGCCCAAATTTCATTTTTCCTTCTAGATTTTTCAGAACTAATGTTCAAACTTCATTAATAGTACATACGATTTCATAAAAAAATCACTAAATCATATGGTCGGAATTAAAAATTTTTATTATATTAAAGAACTGGATTATACACGTAATACAGGTGTAAAGTAGTATGGGAAAATTATGTTTGACGCATTCAATTATGTTTTAATTGAAAGGTGGTCATATGATACATGATTCCTGTACAGGATTTCCAGAGAAAAGATATGGTGAAAACCGCACATCGATATCTCAAACCTTTCAAAATTTATTCTCATTCATTTTCTTTGTTATAGTATAGAAGATAATAGATAAATGGATGATATATCCATCTATCTTTCATCTTCTATTCTATAATAGTGGAAAGGACTGGCTTAAACACGTATACACACGTGTAGAGGATAGGGGAATTATGTTTGACGCATCATCACGTGTGAACTACTGGACTGATTTACTTGAAATGCTGCTTATAAATTCTTAATCAACCGAGGATTCTTATAGGCCTATTTTCAATTCTTCTGGATTTCATTAAGCCAAGTTTTAAAATAGACCCTTGCGAAGCACGGGTACCTGCTAGTCTGGAATAAAATGAGTTAACAAAAAAATAAAATATTTAAGAAAATAAGTGGGAGATCCAAATCGAACTGGTTTATGGAACCTAAGAAGGATAAAAAAATTAAATATAACAGAGGCAGATTTACTAATCAGAGCAGGGCTACGGAATCAGCTTAATAATGTTTTCCCAGAAGAACCAGGAATTGAAACTTGGTCGTTAGAAAGACAAATCGCTCAGAGTGCGAGGATGAAAGAATATTGGAGACGAAAGCGGGAGACCAACGTAAATAATAATGGTTAATGGTGAATTACTGTGGTTCTTAGTTGGCCTATACAAAAATGAGTAGATGGAATAATTGAATCGATTCAACGTTTTTTGAATAGTGTATAATTTATTGCAAACTAGTTCTCCATTTTTATTGTCAGTTGTAAAAAAATATTCAATCTAACATTAAACATTATTCAGTCGATCATCTTACAGACTAGTTACAATATTATTCATTATTCTGCTCGATAATTTTTTATAATAGTGGAATACATTTACCATTGAATTCTGCAGAATTTGATCTAAAATCACATTTGATATTTTCAACATTAACTAGTTATATTTGATTACAATACTTTTGAAAAATAACGAATATCACTTGTATTTGAGCAAATGTGAATGTTAGGAATTGTTAGTGGTCAATAATAGTATCAAAATATTCATAAAATCGGTCATTCATGAAATTTAATTTAAGTTCCTTTAGTGGAAACTTAATCGGAAAAGCTAGTGGCATAAACCACAACCATATTCGTTCTAATTCTTTACTTTTTTCAACCATTTTTTCACATCACTGCTTAGATTAAATTAATGTATCGCCTTTACTGTTAAATATGATATAAAAATATAATAAAATAGATCTTAGTACAAACAGGTTGCTGTTCAGATGAGGTCTGAATTTACACAAACAGTCCTTAGTAAAGTTGACTTGACTCAAACATTAAAACATATCAACACATTAATAAAAATTACAGGTAACATTAATGACTTATTAGTAATCATTTGTTCCTTTTGTACACATTTCTTTGAACAAATTATTAGGTACTAATGAAAATTATAAAATACTGTGTCTTGTTCCACTTGAATAATTCATTGTATCGGATGAGCACGTAGAATTCTCGGTCCTGGCTGATATATAACAGTCGTGAGGCCCATAGATGGCTTTAATTATGTACTTCGCTACTCAGGCGAAGGGGAATTTCCGTCAGGGACTCTCCACCAATGAAAGCCATGCGAATATTATCATTTTTTATTGTATAAATAAAACTAGAAAAGTCGAGGAAAAGATATCGCTTAATCATCATTCCTCAAAACAATGAAGCTATTACAATATATATATATATATATATATATATATATATATATATAACAATTTCAAAAACACAATAATTTGTCAGGATAAGCACAGAATAAGTTTAAACTATATTGGATCAGCTTGTGGTTTAAACACAGCACAATAAATACGACTGTAGCTTGCACCAGCTATTCTGATTTGCTTTGAACTCAAATTGTGCTGACTCATTTGAGATATTGTGCTTGTGCAGAGTTGAGTTCTATCCTAAACATGACACAACTGCCAATTAGTGTTCAGATTATTGGTTTTTACTGTATAAAAATAAAACTTTTCCCCATAAAGGACAGCAAAATGCATTGAAGCACAGATATTGTTTCAGTCATTTATTGACAGTAACTAATTAAAAAATTTGGGATGAACAACAGGTAATCGTCCAGAACTGTTTCTATCCCTAATTTAAAATAATATATTCAATTAAATGAGCGCTGCAAGTTGAGTCTACCTTTTATTGTACTCTCTATTCCTGAGTTGAGAGTCCAGCCATGGAGGGAGAAGTTTAACAGTGCCGACCGTCCCCGACTTAGCCATATTTTATAGAAATAAAACTATTCAAGTAAATTCTTGCATTGACCACATTTTTTATAAAAATTCAGGCAACCATTCTATGTTCACTAAAGGAGTTATATTTAGGACAACCATAACTGACCACTACGCGGTTGTACTGAACTTGGTGAAGGTCCCTATCAATAAGGATAATAGAAACGTATTGATAAACACATTAACTAGAACCAACTATCATGCACTATTGGAACGCATAAGGAATGAAGATTGGGGAGAAATCTTTACCGTGAATGGAAGCATTGACACTATTATGGATAAATTTGTCGATCGTTTGACCAGTCTCATCAATCAATGCAAGAAGGTAAAAGTGATACCTAACAGACTTCGTCCCCTGAAGCCCTGGATATCTGAAGGCATCATAAGATCAATAATCACGCGGGACAAAATGCATTCTAGACTCAGAAGAGATCCTAATAACAATATCTTAAAGAATGAATATAAGGCTTATCGTAATGGTTTGAATAAGATCATAAATCATGCAAAGGAAGTCTACTATAAAGGGAAAATTGAAAATTGTAATAACAACAGCATGAAGTTGTGGAAGTGCATAAACGAGGTTATAGGTGAGGCCAGTATCAAGGAAAAGAGTACTGAACTTGATGCTCACTCCCTCAACAATTATTTCACAAATGTGGGTAAATTACAAGCTCAAACTATCAATATCCCTGATAATACTGGTGATCGATTTCCTGCAATACAGATCGATAATACGTTTTTTATGAGACCAACGTGCCCAGTTGAAGTTGAGGCAACTATTAAAAATCTAAAGAACAATTGCAGTCCTGGTATTGATGGTCTAGGTAATATTACGCTGAAGAAAATAGCCAACTTTATATCTCAACCTCTCGCTTTCATTTTTAATAGATGCTTTGAGGAGGGATATTTTCCCGAGCACCTCAAATCAGCCAAAATAAAACCTCTATTCAAACAAGGTGACCCGACTAATCCCTGTAATTATAGACCGATTAGTCTTATCAGCAACCTTGCTAAAATAATAGAGAAACTAATAAAGTCAAGAGTTGTTTCTTTCTTGAATCTTAACAAAATAATCAACAAGAACCAATTCGGTTTCCAAAATAGTAAAAGTACATCTGACGCTCTAATAAAATTCATCAATACTTTATCTGATAAAATAAACTCCAATAAGAAAACTATTGCGGTCTTCCTGGATATACGCAAAGCTTTTGATACAATACCTCATAATACTTTGTTCAATAAACTAGAGTCCTATGGTTTCAGAGGAGTCTCGCTTAAATTGTTCAAAAGCTATCTGAGTAACAGAACCCAGTCCCTAACCATAAATAATCAATCTAGTGTAACTAACTTAACTTCTTATGGTCTTCCTCAAGGTACTGTACTTTCTCCCATCCTTTTCATACTCTATGTAAATGACTTTTTAAATTTAAGACTTCTAAACTCAACTGTGATATCCTTTGCAGATGATACTGCAGCTATTTTTCACGGAAATTCATGGAATGAAGTTCATACTATAGCTGAAAATAATATGCTTTTAATTAAGAAGTGGTTAGATAAGAATACCTTAAGTTTAAATATTGAAAAACTAATTACATTACTTTCTCTGCAAATAGAGTAGGGCAGCCTAACGAGAATCAAGATTTGAGACTCCATTCTCAGTGCAATTTAAACTTGGGTAATTGTGATTGTCCCACCATTAAAAAAGTCAATAATACTAAGTATTTGGGAATTATAATTGATGAAAACCTTAATGGGATGTTCATATTAAATACATATGTAGAAAAATTAGATATTTATCCTTTAAATTTTACCAAGTTAACAGAATTCTTAATAAGAACCACCTGAAAATGATGTATCATGCTCTAGTCAAGTCTATTCTGCAGTATGGCATAGTTGTTTGGGGAGGCTGTTTCAACTGTCATATTGCTGAATTATTTGTAGCACAAAAACTGATAATTAAAACTATATTAAACAAACCCAGGCTCTATCCAACGGATATGGTTTTTAGTGATTTTGAGGTCATGACTATACGTCAATTATACATAAAAACCGTAATTGAGTACTTAATAAAATATAGATCCGATTTTCCTCTCACAATAAACTCTACTCTTAATTATTATAATCTAAGGGCCACTGCTAACAAATATGTAACCTATAACACTAATATTGAATGTATAAGGAGGCAATTAATTTACATAGGTACTAAAATAATAAACCTCATTCCGAATCACTTTCTCATGGACAATAAGATCAGCGGAAAAATTAAACTGGATATAAAAAACTGGACATACAGTAATTTCTTCTTCCATTTAGATATATGACTCGAGATTTCTGCTCCAGCATTTTTTTTTTCATTAGTTTTTTCATTTTTCAGTGGACTCGCTTACCTTTATTTTGAGTACCTATTCCTCTATTTTCTTCCTTCCCCCCATTTCTCCCTTCCTTTTTTCCTCATTACTTCTCTTCTCTTCTTTGCCTGCCTATTACATGGGAAACCATAGTTGGCTAGGTATCTTCCTCTCTTTTTTTCTCTTCTCCAACACACCCAAACACTAAGTCCATGGTTTTTTATATTTGTAACATTTTATTGTGTTTTATTTGTTTCGTAAATCTTTGTAATTTTGTTTTGTCTTGTTTTGTGTGTTTTTAATAAATTGAATTGAAAAAATTGAAATGAAATAAAAAAAAACTAATAAGACACAGTATTGTATTAGCACTACATGAACAGTTCTACATCTCTTAAAACATAGATCAGATTATCAAGTACTAGTTTAGTGGTAAATTGGAGGAACAATATTATTTTAATGGCCGGTTTCTAGGATACTTATTAAATCTGATGGACCATTAAACATATAAATTTGATGGTTTATTAGGCTAGGCACACACCAGTTAGTCACGAGAAGACAAGACATGATCATGCACGTTTAGACACAATATTTCACATTGTTGCTTATGACGCAACTCACACTGATTAGTCATTGCATTAGACTAACTTCAGATACAGTTGCTGGTGAGATATCGTGATATAAATCCATAATGAAAACACTGGGATGCTGTCAAATGTTAATTTATAATAAATAAGTGACATTTTTTTGACAAAATCCGTGTTTTCAATATTCTAAATAGGTTATTCTAATGCCAATTCCTTAAATTATTTATAAGCAACTATGTGAAGTATTGTGACTAAACGTGACTAGTCTTATCTTGACTAACCGGTGTACGCCCAACCTAAGATTTGATAAATTATCTAGAAATCGGGTCTAAAACTATAAAAATCTCATACAAAAGTAAGTACATCTTTGGGTTTCTCCAGGAACAAGTAGGTCTTCTGTATATACCCTCGGAACTTATCAATCGACTCAATGAACGACAACTCGTTCCCCATTAGAGGATAGATATTAGAGTCGAGCGTACTGACAAACGGTGTGGTAATGTTGAGGGACTCCGTGTGGATGTTAACGTTCTTGACCTGTGTACGGGAGGAGACGTTCTCGAACGACGGTCTATGTCCACAGGACTCGATCGTCCTATCAGCGCACGCTACTAAGGCACACACTTCTATGTAGGCACTTCTCACACCTGCAAAGGATCTGATGCCGGAGTGTGCGACCAGTCTATAGACGGGACCTTTATACAATACAAGAAAGGAAGAAAGAAATATTTATTGCCAAAATCATTAAACAAACTTTACAAATGTGAAAAATATAAAAATTTTCATATACAATACATTGCAAAAACTTAAAATTAAAATATTTTCCATTTAAAAATCGATTATAATATTATCATTGGCGTTACCAGCAAAACTAAGTAGTTTGAGCGATGGCAACGAGTAATCAGTCGGCTATAATTAGTGGCTTGAGATTAGTGGCTTGAAGAAAATCGTTAAAGCCGTTTTCGAGAAAACCGTGAAAAATATGGCTTTTTAGTCATTATCCGCCATTTTTCTCAAGAATATTACGGAGATCCTAGAATTTTCCCAGAAATGAGACTCATGCCAGTTGATAGGGCTTATGAATGGCATAAATATCCATGGTATAAATTTGAAGAAAATCGTTGGAGCCGTTTTCGAGAAAAACGTGAAAAACGTGGTTTTTTAGTCATTTTCCGCCATTTTTCTCAAGAATATTACGGAGCTCCTGAAATTTTCCCTGAAATGATACTTATGCAAGTTGATAGGGCTTATGAATAGCTATCCATGGTAAAAATTTGAAGAAAATCGTTAAAGCCGTTTTCGAGAAAACCGTGAAAAACATGGCTTTTTAGTCATTATCCGCCATTATCCGCCATTTTTCTCAAGAATATTACGGAGCTCCTGGAATTTTCCCAGAAATGAGACTCAGGCCAGTTGATAGGGCTTATGAATGGCATAAATATCCATGGTATAAATTTGAAGAAAATCGTTGGAGCCGTTTTCGAGAAAAACGTGAAAAACGTGGTTTTTTAGTCATTTTCCGCCATTTTTCTCAAGAATATTACGGAGCTCCTAAAATTTTCCCTGAAATGAGACTTATGCAAGTTGATAGGGCTTATGAATAGCTATCCATGGTAAAAATTTGAAGAAAATCGTTGAAGCCGTTTTCGAGAAAACCGTGAAAAACATGGCTTTTTAGTCATTATCCGCCATTTTTCTCAAGAATATTACGGAGCTCCTGGAATTTTCCCAGAAATGAGACTCATGCCAGTTGATAGGGCTTATGAATAGCTATCCATGGTATAAATTTGAAGAAAATCGTTGGAGCCGTTTTCGAGAAAAACGTGAAAAACATGGTTTTTTAGTCATTTTCCGCCATTTTTCTTAAGAATATTACGAAGCTCCTGAAATTTTCCCTGAAATGAGACTTATGCAAGTTGATAGGGCTTATAAATAGCTATCCATGATATAAATTTGAAGAAAATCGTTAGAGCCATTTTCGAGAAAAACGTGAAAAACATGGTTTTTTAGTAATTATCAGCCATTTTTTCCGCCATCTTGAATTGAATTTTATTGAATTTCTTATTGTCGGGTCCTCATGGTATAAGGACCTTAAGTTTAAAATTTCAAGTCGATCGGTTAATTAGGAATGGAGTTATCGTGTTCACAGACATACACACACACACACACACATACACACACACACATACACACACACACACACACATACACACACACGGACCAATACCCAAAAATCATGTTTTTGGACTCAGGGGACCTTGAAACGTATAGAAAATTTGAAATTGGGGTACCTCAATTTTTTTGGAAAGCAATACTTTCCTTACCTATGGTAGTAGGGCAAGGAAAAGTAAAAAGCTGTTTTGTGGGAAAACAGCTCTTATGTTTCTACTCTAAGGGAATGTTGCTGTAGGAATCCATAGGGAAATTATAGTGATCTATTAGAAGTGAACTATAAACAATCAATATTCATTTGATGAATTAATAGATTACTATGGCATTACTTCCCACCTTACCATTCATCAAATCGATTTTTAAGGCTAAATAATTTTTTTAAGGAAAATATCAACTTATTTCGAGTTGATACAGTAATGCATAGGAAGTTGAGTTCAATTTTTCTACTTGATATCATCTGGTGAAATTTAAACAATATAACATTTCTATTTGGAGATTGATTAATTAGTTTATTGATCACATTAGCAATTATTAGTTTTATATTACATTTAAAATTAAGGGGTCAAGTTGAGGGTCTCAACCAACTTATTTTTTAATTCCTCACACTAACCTTTCAAATCAATGTGAAGCAACTGTATTCAAATTCACACCATTCTTCTACAAACGGATGATTATTATTTTCAAGGGTGCCCAGGGGATGCATATTACATGGAGGGGGGAGAGAGTTTCTTAATTCAGTGGGGGGGGAGGGTGTGTTCACCCGTGTTATCATAACAATAATTTCAATCTTTTAATTTGTTCCTTTCAATAGATTCAATGCTTCACATTGAGTTGTGATCGATAGATAGATACTATATCAATAGATACTATAGATCAGTCGAGTTCTGGATTCTGAAGCGATAGGACATTGTTTTTCGAGTGCTCTGTTATCTGTTGCTGCGCTACTCTACAGGTCGACAAGAGATAGCTTCTACACGTAAAGTTATTCAAGCTATTTTCTATTATTTACTCTCTATTTCGCAATAATTCACGTAATTTTTCTATTCTTTGCATCCACTTTCCTTCTTTCTTTTGTCTGTCGTATTCCTCTTCCAGTTTCAGGGGCTTCCCATTCAATATCCGTATAAAGACGTCACGATAGCCCTCTTGACGCAATTTTCCTTTCAACTACCTTCTATTGTCATATTTACCCTGATTTCCGTATATTTCATTTCAAATTTATTTTCCATAGTTATTCGCTTACTCGGCGCATATAATATTTTAATTTGTTATCTATTAAACCGTGTTCTTTCATAAAATTTATTGTTTGATATGGCTGATAAATCTGCATGCACAATATGCCAGGCTGCAATTCCGGCGACTAGAAGCAAACTTGCATGTAGTGATTGTAAAAAACTAAGTCATCCTCAATGTGTTAACATGACCAAGGCAGACGTGGAATGTATTGTCAACGAGGGTCAGATTTGGAGATGCCCACCTTGTTCCAAGTTGAGGAGGCAGAGTATGAGTGCTGTGTCTTCTGCTGAGGATGGCAATGCCAGCATATCACAAGTGATATTTATGCTAGAGGAGGCCAGAGAGGATAGGAAGCGAATGGAGAGGGAATTTAATGCTTCTTTCGAGTTTGCAAACAGTAAGATTGACGACCAGACTAATACAATTACTAATCAAACTTTGAAAATAAATGAGTGCCTTAGATTAATTGAGGACTTGAAAAAAGAGAATACAAGCCTTAAGAGGAAAGTTTGTGACTTGGAGACACGGCTCGAAGATGCTGAACAGTACACACGCTCCAATACACTTGAAATCTATGGAGTACCGGAGACGAAAAACGAGGATGTGTATGAAACTGTAAAGAGAGTGTGTAATGCTCTTGATGTTAATATAACAAGAGAAAAAATTGACGTCTGCCATCGACTGGGAAAACCTAAGGGAGACAATCGGCCTGCTGGTATTATTGTGAAATTTGTCAGGAGAGAGGACAAGTTCTCGGTGGTGGCGAGGAGAAAGGTTAAGCGTAATTTATCGACGCAGGACCTTGGATTCCAGCAGCAGGCAGTAGTCTACATCAACGAGAGTCTAAGTCCGGCGCGGAGAAGAATTTTTGCAGCTGCCAGGGAGGCTAAGAAGAAATATGACTACGCTTATCTGTGGGTGCAGAACGGGAAGATACTAATGAGGAAGGAGCAGGGTAAACCGATTGTGAAAATATCGTCGTTGAGTGATCTCGATAGACTTTAAATTGTTTTTTCTTAATGTTTCAATACTAGAGGAAAATATCAATGACTTTCGTTTATTGCAAAAATTTCGCTTTCGCTACTCGGGTAGAAATAAGGAATGTTTAATTTTTCATTGTTTGTTTTCTCTCCTATATAAAATTGATTTCTCTAGTTGGTCAAACGTTTTATATTACTTATATTATTTGATAATAGTATATCGTAGAGGTTATGAATCCAATTGTGCACATTGGGTCAAGCGATGTGCTCTAGTTGGTTTATCTCAATTTTTGTGTAATGATAACATTTTCAGCATTGGAAAGCATAGTACTGGTGACACAAATTTTATCACTCAGTTCAGAGCTTTATCAAGCTCCGTTATGATTGTGATGGCTATCCCAGTCGAATTGATAACAGATTTTTGTAGCGGTCTATCGTTGTTTATTATCAATCATGTTAGTTTAAACTGTTTTCTTCTATTCATATTATGTTCTGGTGGAGCTGCTTTTGCCAAATTGATTTTCATTTGTTCAAAGGATTCATTTATTTTTCCCCCATTTATATCAAATTTATGGAAGAGAGTTCAATTGTTGATTGATGCTAGTTAATTTAAACTTCAAAGTTAGCGAATGAATAATTCTGAAACGACTCTTTTAAGCTCAATTGATGAAGTGAATGAGTTTTTTGATTCGGATTCTGGTATTTTGTTCTTCCATCAAAACATCCGAAGCCTAAATACTAATTTTGATAACTTCCTTTCATACATTAATAATTTAATAACCAAGCCACATATAATAATTTTAAGTGAAGCCTGGTTGCAGGATATGAATGAATTAAATTTATATAATATTGTCGGATATGAAAGCTTTGCTGCTGCTGGTTCTGTGACGAGGGCGGGCGGTGTTGTGATCTTTGTTCATTCTTCTATTACTGCCACTAAAAAGGATTGTTGCATTGCTGACTGTGACTCACTGTTACTTTTTTGTAAATACAAGAATTATTTATTTAATGTGTTAGGTTGTACAGATTTCACCTAGGTGATCGGCATACATTTATTGCCAGTTTTGATAGATTCTTGGCTACCACCAGGAGCTCAGATTTATATTGTCTAGGGGATGTTAACCTAAATGTTAGTGTTTCGGATGATTATAGTGATTCGTATCTAAATTGTCTCAATGAAAATGGTATGCAGCAGTTAGTAGATATAGGGACGAGGGTAGTGGGGTCATCTTCAACCTGTATTGACCACTTATCATATCGTTCAAATCTTTTTGTCATTGACAAAGTTGCTGTCATTGAAACCCTAATCACGGATCACCGGGCGGTGGCTTGTATTTTGCCTATAGTTATTGAAAAGAGAAGGATTCAGCAGTCTGAATTTAAAAAATTGGACCACAAGCGTTTGAGTACCTTATTAAAATATGAAAATTGGGAACCTGTCTTTGAAGAACCCGAAACTAACAAAGCATTTGATATTTTTTATCAAATCTTAAATAACTGTATTGTAGAATCACAAAAAAATATTAAATACAAACAGAACATAAAAATGTTAAAGCCCTGGATGACTCCTGGTTTGTCCAATGCCATTTATGTAAGAGACAAATTGCATAAGATGCATAAAAATGATCCAAACAATTTGATCCTCAAAAGAAAATTCGTAAATATGAAAGATAAAATAAAAGTATGGGTGAAAGAGGCCAAACTTCTATTTTACTCTTCACAGTTATTCATTCAAAAACATAACCCCCGAGAAAAGTGGAAAACAATAAAAACACTTTTCCAGTAAAAGACAATAATAAAGATACGGATATTGTGTTGCAGGAGAATGGTATTTTAATTGATGACAATCGCCTAGTTTCTGACGTAATGAATAAATACTTTATTGAAATGCCTAAGAATCTTTCTGATTCTTTTCCTGCTTTACCCACCCATATTCAGGCACAATCTTCAGAGTCCTTCAGAATTAAAACTAGCCATAAATCTATTTTTTTCAGCCCTGTTACACTTGTTGAACTCAAAACATTTGTTGACTCTCTTTCTACTCGTAAAAGTTCGGGTGACGATGTTGTGACTGCTAGAATCCTTAAAGATAACTTTTCTTCTATTTCTTCAGTTCTTTTATATTTGTTTAACTTGTCGTTGGTATCTGGTTGTTTTCCTGAAATACTGAAGTCGGCTACTGTTGTTCCCATCTTCAAAAAAGGAAATAAACTCAGTAAAGAAAACTACAGACCCATCTCATTATTACCAGTCATGTCAAAACTATTTGAAAAAATTATAAAAACTAGATTACTTTCATTCCTCAATAGCTGCAACTTTTTTTCGGCCTGCCAGTTCGGTTTCAGGGAAAATCTTTGTACAGAAATTGCCTTACAGCATCTTTTGGAATATGTCTATTCAGGATTAAACAGTGGCTGTAGTGGCAAAACAGCGGGAATCTTCCTGGATATTAGTAAAGCATTCGATACAGTTAATCATAGTCTGCTGTTCCGCAAGCTGGAGAGTGCTGGTGTAAGGGGAATTCCACTAGATTGGTTTAAGTCCTTCCTACAGGGTAGGAAACAGTATGTAAGGATCAGAAACGTTGCAAGTGAAGTATTACCCATAACTTGTGGTGTGCCGCAAGGTTCGGTTCTTGGCCCTATTCTCTTCTTAATTTTTGTAAATGATTTGTATAATGGTGAATTGAATGGACGGATAACTGCTTTTGCGGACGACACTGCTCTTTCATATAAAAGTAATAACCTTCAAGATTTACATCAGAAAATGCAGTCTGACTTGAACAAAATATCTCTATGGTTTACATGTAACAAACTTAAAATTAATGTAGCCAAAACTAATTATATGATGTTCAGTCTCTCTGGAAGTGCTGACTTGCCTGCTCCACTGCGCTTTCACTCTCCGGTTTGTTCCTATTCTAGCTGTGACTGTCCCAGTACCTATCAGTCCAGCAAAGACTATCAAATATTTGGGTCTTTCAATGGATGAAAATCTGAATTGGAGGCAACAAATTGAAACTCTAAAGAAGTCTTTAAGGTTCTATTTGATGATTTTCCATCGCATTAAATATTTGTGCGATTTTAATGTAATGAAGGAACTTTATTTTTCATTTGTACATTCCAAAATTGAATATGGAATCACATGTTGGGGAAGCTCCTATTACGCTAACCAGGATCCAATTATTAAACTTCAAAAAGCTTTTATAAGATTGATAACGGGCAGTAGGTTTGATGATCATACATTTCCACTGTTCTGTCATCTTAGAATTTTGCCTGTTAGGTTCCTATATGTATTCAAGGTTTTGTCATTGTTCTTCAATATAAGTGGAAATAGAGGTGTGACAATTGATTACTGTCAGCCTGTTACCGCACTTCGACAGACCAGGCGGACTGCGGCTTCCCAAGTCAGATGTCCTAAACCCAATTGCACTCTTTTTCGTAAAACGTTCATTTTCCTGGCACCTAGATTTTATAATGCTTTGCCGCTTGAGGTCAAGAATGCCATTGCTGCATGTAATTGTGGAAATAAGATTAAGAGATTAATTAAAATTTGGCTTTTGTCACTCACTCCCGAAGCTCTAGAGTTTTTGTTCATAATTATTGTTTAATCCGTCTATTTTTCTTTCCATTCTGTTAACTTTGCATTCTGTTATCTTGCTTTTCTTTTTATTTTTTCTCCTCTTTATTTTTTTTGTATTTTCCCTGCTCTTCTTACCGTTTTTTTTTGCAACATAAATCAATAAATTAATCTTTTCACACAATTTGAATCTCTATTTTTAATGATTTTCTTTTGCTTTCTCTAATTAGCATCATCTCTTTAATAATTAAATACTAATATCCTATTTTGATTACAGCCCATAAATGTTTTTTTTACCTCTCTTTTTTCTTTTTTTTCAGTCCATTCTATTGCTTTAGTAAAATAGTGTGTTAGACTCCCTCCAGCGGTCCGTAAGTTGCATCTTACGTGCTGGATTGTATTTTTCTCAATAAGTAATAAGTTGCATTATAATATTAAAATATCTCATATTATAAGATTTTGTATATAATAATCTTGATTGTTTGTTTTTGATATGCATGTATTTTACATTTCCTTGTATTGTGCTTATTGAGAATAAAACTTCATTCATTCATTCATTCATTCATTCATTCATATTATAGACTAACATGATAGAACATAATTTCGACTTAGATTACATCATCATCAGTATTTTCAATGTCCTTTTAAATGATATTCTATTGATTTGGAATGTTTACTCAAAATCAAGAGGAAGAAGACTTTCAATGATATAAAATGAAACACATGTTGCAATCTATTATTATGACAATAATCCAAGGTTATGCTCCACGAAGTTCCATGATGATTTTGCAATTAAATATTCGCAATTGCATTTCTTTTGTTATTCCAAACTCTCCAATAACTCTTCAGTTAATTATTAATTAAAATATAATTATATGAGAAATTTTGAGTATTAACATTAATAATTAGAGCTTACACATAATATTAGAATTCATATTCATAATCATATTATGATGACTGCTGCAATAGATTAAAATATCAATAATTCGATATCTTTGTCTTTCCAAGTTTTCTTCAATTTTTAAATAAGAAAGTAAGACTTTTAAAGATACAGAGAAATTTTAAGACTTTCGAGATACAGAGTATTGAATACAGACTTTTGAATACCGATTTCCATTCATGATGATTCACTGAAGTTTATACTTTTGACTAAGCTTGTACTTGAAATCGTTTTGGATAGGGCCTATGAGATACTTAGGTTTCACTCCAATTGAAATCTCGTGGGGTACAAATCCCCCTTCCCCATCTATGCGTTCTTGAAATTCTTGGGTTCTCTCTAAATCAATAAAATTCTTGTGTGGAGGTCCCACAAAAGCTAGTGATGTAGTATGACTGACGATAATTTGTATAGATGGGGGGAGTGTGTGTAGAAGCTAATTTTTTTTCTGAATCAATGGGGTGGAGGGTAAGGGGTCAACCAAGTAAAGCAAGTTTGATAATGATCTTGATGTGTTGTGAAAATCATTACTTCAATACTTCAGTATCTTATCATTTAGAACACTTTATAAAACTTTAATAGCCTACACTTGATAATACTCGATAATACTTTAATATACTTAGCAATACACAAAATTATGGTGGAGAGGCTACTGATCCATGACAGACGGCAATCATAAGTGTGGTGATTTAAATTTCGACAATGTATAGGATGTATTGGGCCATCTATACATGGTCGAAGACTCAAGATAATGCACTATAGCTCTCTAGAATCGACATCCACGAGAATAACATTCACAATTTAAAACTACCATAAACTAGAACTTCGTTTTGCTCTTTGAATAGGAAATAGAATTAGTGTTAAGAAGCCAATCTAATAAATGAATTCTATATAATAAGAAGCCAATTAATTGTAATAGTGTGAAATTGAGTGAATGTTATTGCAGTTTTTTTTCGTGTATCAGGTCTAAACCTGAAAGTATTTTTAAAGTATCTTAAAGTATTTTTCATTGAAGTTCCTGGCTCGTAGTTATTAGTTGCTAAAATAGGTGACGATTAAATATTGCTGAGAATATGTGCATTTGGATGAACGAGTCCACTGTAAGCTCCCAACTAATCACAGATTCAAATAGATGTTTGATAGTAGTATAATGTCAATAAATTTTACAGGAGAGGAGAAACTCTCCGCCGTTTACATTGGTGCACAACGGTGGGATAGACTGCAAGAGTGTCTTTCGAACCTCATGTGTAAGATAAGAAAGAAGTAAGGATAAGAAGTAAGAACTTTAGTTGGTTCTTAGTCCTTGAAGACCTAAACTTTATTTTAGTTCTTTGTAATTAATAGTCCACGTTGTGCCATGAAGATTAACTAAGTCATGGTATAAAGAAATTCTCGGCGACATAATTTGACATCTGGTGTAAGGTGAAGAGGTCTATAGAACACCTCCACCGGTTACAGATTGATATCCGGTGTGAGGTGAATTGGTTCATAAAACACCTCCACCGGTTCATTATAAAAGACCTTTTTAGTATTCAATGTATTGATATCACTGTGACTTTGATGTTGCCTCTTCTTACAAAAATAAATACTTCCCTCTCAATGGAACACTTGAAGAAAATGTTTGCAAACTGGCTAGGGAAACAATAGTCCCAGCTGTCTTCTCTCAGAATTCGAAGAAACTATACTATAGTGTGAGGGTCAGCTATTGTTGTAGATATTCTTATTGTTATGAATATTCGACACTTTCCTTCGAAAACTTCCAGATTGTAGACTGGACAGACAATAAGCCCTCTTGTGAGAAAAGCACCATGTTCCTTCCGAAAAGAGTTTCAGCTAGAAAAGGTTTTGTTATGGAATACGTTTGAGCCTCCGATAACATCACCCTATGTTTTTGGCGACCCATTTCCCTCTTAGCAGGTCACTTTTGACTCATTTATGTAATTCGAACAAGAAAGCAGCTTTCAAAGCCAAACAGCAATACAAACATGGATACAAAGAACTTCTTTCCTCTTCAAAGAAGATGAGTGAATATTTCAAGATGATAATACAATATTGTCCATATATGATTTGCTAATAATAAGGATGGAGAAGAGAATTACAATCATATTACTTTCTCTTATAATCATATTCATTCGCAAAGTTGAAATAGATCATTATAACGTGAACGTCCATTGGACATTAGAAATTGGCTATTTTTTGTGTATGTAGGTATCTATTGTTTGTGTATGTATTTTTTTTGCTATTTTTGTGTCTATTTTTTATATATATCATGGCTCAAGTACACTCAACAGTAAATTTCTTATTTTCAGACTAAATTTAACTCATGGTACATGATTTTGAACCGCATTGACGAGCCTATAAGAATGAGCTCTGATCATTGTGTCAAAAGTTATGAGTGTTTGAAATTTTGATCCATGAGGTGTTCTTATGTGCAGCTCTACACTAGGAAATACTGAAATTAAGTGCAACTAACGGGTTATCCTCATAGATCATCTTTTATCATTGTGCGAAATCTCAATTTGAGGCTAAAAATTGTTATTAAGTGTACCTGGGTATTTGGTAACGGGTATATTGATTCTTTATCACAAATGACAATGTATTGCCAGGTCTTGCAAGACCAATTGCATACTTACACTACATTATAATGGAAACAAATAACAGTTCACATATTCAGAACAAGAAATAAATATGTAGATGAGTACCTAGATAACTTTTATAAACAAAGAGTACCGTAGGATGAGATCGAGTGCTCTACCTGGTCTCAGATTGTAGAGACGAAATTACGCCCAGTGGGTTTAAATTATATCTACATTTGAATGGTGATAATTGGGAGATATTGTTGATTAAAAACTGAAATTCAGAAAAATTGATTTTCCCTGATATATTACTCATTTTTTATAATAATAATAATAATATCGAGTGATCTTGCTGGCTCAGGTCTGGTGTCAGAGTTTTCAGGTCGCAACTGATCAATTTCAGGGCCTCTGACATGACCTAACGACTGCTTTTTAGGCAGCCGGGACATTACATTGATTTTCTCGACAATGAGTTGACAGATTTTTTTTAAAAATTCATACCCTGTATCAGATCCATCAACTGGCATGAGTCTCCGTCCTGGGAAACTAACAGGGGGTCCACCCCATCCTTGAGAAATGGACTTTGTAACCTCCTTCTCGTGCATGAGGTACCGGTAGGTAGCTAGAGCAGTTTATTCAAAAGAACACGTATTCGAGATATTTTACCTGTAGAACGGCTGTTTTGACGACTTTTTAAAAATCATCAAATCTCACAATTTACACAAAGGAAAATGTACTCTGAAAACAATATATACAATAGTTTGATCATGTTAGTTTTAAATGTGTAGCCGCCAATAGTCATTAAGTTATTCCCCTGAATTATTCTCGTTTGAGAATGCGGCTTACAGTACAATGAGCAAGGAAAGGCATGTGAGTGTAACACTCCAGATTTTTTCATGTCTTTATTGACTGAACTTATGTTCGGAAGAGAGATTAGCATAATATCAAGATTGATGACTTACTGCTCAGAATTCAATATCAGGACGAACACAGAAAATACTAGTAATTTGGCTAAAAAGTTTAGCAACATTTTAAACAAGGTAGAACCACGGAATAAGTAAGTTACTCTCTAAGTAGAAGAAGATGATGTTTCCTTGGTGGTACAACTCAGAGAGACTGAAAATTCTTGAAACATCAGTGTGATGGCGTCTTCTGTTGTTTATTTGAAGATCAGTGACTAATAAATTGACTAGATAATTAATTTCAAATATTCTATGAGTAGTCTCAACAAGGCCTTGAATTACATTGAACAACTCGTTCTCTGTATTCTTCATTTCACATTACTGCTGTGAAAAAAATATCAATGAGTGATATAAAACTCTTCCAAAATCTACAAGATTCAATTAAATTTATTTTTTTCTACATACACATACAAGTCCAATATATTTATTTTTACACACACATACAAGTCCAATACAGAGATTAACAAAAATATTACATGCAAACAACAACAAAAACAATACACATTAAAACATACGTAATAAAAAGAGAGTGGTGCAAAAAAAAGGATGGCAAATTGAAGGGTTTTTCCAACTATGGATATCCATGTACTAGGAAATAGACGGTAGATATGAAAGGATGGGATGGGGGAAGAATAATAAGGGAAGGATGGAAAAAAGAAACTGATAGGACCAGGTGTTACAAATAAGATTTGAAGTACTAGATGAATTACAAAGGATTGCAGAATAAGCAAGCACACAAGTCAGAAGAGTAAACTTTGAAAGAAACACTCATAGATAGAAGAAGTAATTGCATTTGTTCCATGTGTTAATATTCTGTTTAAGTTTTTTAGTTATTCTCGCACATTCAATATACTGTTAGGGGATTGTTGACCGAGCGAAGTGAGGTCTAAGATTCAAGTCGACGGTTTGGCATTTCTCTTAATGTTTAAATGTTTATATGTTGCGCATTTACGGTGAAACGCGGTAATAGATTTTCATGAAATTTGACAGGTATATGTTCCTTTTTAAATTGCTCGTCGACGTATATACAAGGTTTTTGGAACTTTTACATTTCAAGGATAATATAAAAGGAAAAATCTGGTGTGGCGCACTCACACAACTTTCCTTGACGTTATGAAAATTGATCACCTGACGCTAGTGTTCCCGCGCATCTCAAGTCTACTATTCAAAGATTTGAGCCAGCTGGTGACAGGGCAATAACGCTGGAGACACACATGAGGTCTGCTATCTCTTCATAGTGAATGATTAAATAGAATCAACCATATTTGCATTTGAATAATCACATTTTCTGGAATTTAAAGCTTATTTTCAATTTTAGGTGAAAATGTTACTGAACATTAATTGTAGAGATTTTCATGCTCAATCTACTCCACTTGATGTTTTTTACAGATATGGGACTTGTGGCAGTTGATAGAGCTTATCGATGACTATTTTAGGTATGAATTTGATCAAAATCGTTGGAGCCGTTTCCGAGAAAATCACGAAAAATCCTGTTTTTGACAACATTTTCGCCATTTTAGCCGCCATATTGAATTGCATTTGATCGAAATTGTTCGTGTCGGATCCTTATAATGAAAGGTCCTTAAGTTCCAAATTTCAAGTCATTCCGTTAATTGGGAGATGAGATATCGTGTACACAGACGCACATACACTCATACACACACACACACACACACACATACAGACCAATACCCAAAAACCAGTTTTTTGGACTCAGGGGACCTTGAAACGTATAGAAATTTAGAAATTGGGGTACCTTAATTTTTTTCGGAAAGCAATACTTTCCTTACCTATGGCAATAGGGCAAGGAAAGTAAAAAGGAGCCTCCTTCATATGCCAATATAAAGGTGCGTTCAGATTTTCGCGCCGCGAACATGAGCAATTCACTTTTAATCAGCTGATGCCAAGCTTTTTATATCTGTATCTGTAAAAATACATAGATATAGATATAGATTAAAAGTGAATTGCTATGTTCGCGGTGCGTATATCTGTACGCACCTTTAGAGTAAAAATCAGACTATAGAATTATTCATCATAAATCAGCTGACAAGTGATTACACAGATGTGTGGAGAAGCCAGTCTATATTTGTATAAGGTCTATAGTTTCAATCAAAGACCTTGAAGAGGTATGCATCTTTAAGCTGGGTTTACACCAAAGTTATTAACGAAATGTTAATAACTTAAACCTTATATATTCTATTAGATTGAACGCAAGTTGACAAACACACATGTTCATCATGTGTATGATAAGTTATATTCAATCTAATATAATCTATAAGGATTGAGTTATTAACATTTTGTTAATAAATTTGGTCTAATCAAATTCATCAGTATCAATATTCTCACATTCGAAAAAAATAATTTAATAGGTGATTAAAAATAATCAAATGAACTAAATAATGCTGGAGAAATTATAATATTTTTGATTGAAAAATAATAATTTTCATTAGATGGAAAGATGAATACACGGAACTGGATGAATATTATATAAATTCTGGAATATAAATATATTCTATTCATTGTTTAAATTAACATAAATATTAATATATTATGGAATACAAATTCAAACGTGAACTGATTTTGTTAACATTTAAAACAGTTGACATCAGGTACTTGTGGATGAGAATACTGCGTGAGGTCTACTGTTCACAGAACTACTAGTATTGTAAATTGAATATTTATTTGCTGTAGGCCTTAGGTTGTATAGGCTGTTGGCAGCGTTATTTGTAGGAGGGAAATCAGTTTTATGCTTAATAATAAATTTTACAACATTCAAAATTATATAATTGTCTAATTGTGAGAACATCGAATTCTTGAAAAGTCAAACAGGTTGGGAAAAGTCTAGGTTTATTTAGAATTATTTAGTCTTGATGGTCAATTTTCGGCATAAGAAAAGTTCTTCCAAATGTGAGTTATAACAGCCCCCCCAACTATTAATATAATAATAATAGTAATAATAAAATTTTGGCTCTACTGGCAAAAGTAACACTAGAGCGCCAGTCGTGAGTTCAATTAAAGTAATTATATAAATTAGATATTAAGATAACTAAGATATTATTATTTTGAGAAAACTATTATAAACCAGTGAATGGCATTTCCATATTGTACAATTTTGAAAAAATCACAATTTGTTATCTTTTCCACTTGAATAGTTTTATTGACACAACCCCTTCAATGGTCTATGCTTATTTATCAATGCAATTTTATTTCAAATTAGTTTATTCATAAAATATGACATATTAACAAAATATAACAGTGTTATGAACATGAATATCATCTCTGCATGGATGATTTGACCGTGTGCAGGGAGAAGAAAATACTATTGTTTTTATCTTATTTATGGAACAACTCTTCAACATATCTGATAACAAATAATATTCAATTTATATAATCTTCATTATATCACAATATCTTCTATCAATATTTCATCATAATCTTTAAACTTTACTACTGATAACAGTATTTGATTTATACAATCTTCATTATCATGTCTTTTCATCATCAATTTCAAAATTTTAATTGTGATTGAACTCAAGTTATATTAATTTAAGGTATGTAATCATAGACTTGTAGGTAGATAGTGTAACACGAGCCTAACAGGGCATCAAATTTTTGATGAATGGTAATAAAATATTATTATTATTTTATAGCAAAATAAATGAATTTGAATATCTATGACCATTATATGAATGGGGCCAAAAAAGTTTACATCAATCAGAAAAGATTGCAGCACAAAGTTCCTATAGTGAGGTCTACGGTACATAGAAGAAGACGGTGTATAGAATATTTACATCTAAATACCGTGAGGTCCACGCGATAGAGAAAGATAGGAGAACAGCGGTGCCGATTCTCTGCCTAGCCACTGCCTTCTATAGAATATAGCTTGTACCAGTAAAGGTCTATATGTGATGTGATATCAACAGTTCAATCTTGTTTAAAATAATAAATTACATTACTTTTATTCATCAAGAACATAATATTTTCCTATAATAACATTTCATAAGTGAGATAAAATATTTCGTCAATTATAGGTCTACATTGTTGAAAAACGATCTGGTAACAGAGCAAAGCGAGAAAGAGATAGCGCTATCAGCTTTGTTGAATGATAGACAAGGATAGCAATACCATTGCTAATCAAAGACTTCCAGTATAACGTGGACCTCACTATACGCTGGATGATTTTTGATCAACAACTGAGATCTATGTATTTATGGCCCATATATTATTATATTATATATGGTCAAAGGAACACTTTCTCCTGAAATAAGTTCTTCGCTGCTCTCTAGATATCGTCGCTCAAAATATCAAGTGGCAAGCTGATTTTCTGTCGAGGAAATGATTCAAAGGTCGCTGTACTCGACATTTATATTTATGTTCCACGATGACATTCAGGTAATTTTTCGAGATTGGAGTCTAATTTCGACTATTAACATAAAATAATTACCATTCTAGAATAATTATTATGATAATAAATCAATATCCAAGTGAATTGTCCCTTTAATGGCGACTATCAATCTTTCCATGTACCACTTGCTATTTCTGATTCTGAGAATCTGTGGTTGACAGAACAGCATCCATCCTTGGCCCGGATTGGAATTGATACTGTAATTTACAGAATGTTTTGTACTGGTTGGCATCTGTCCGTATGAAAAGGATGGAAGATAGCAAATGTCAAACGGTAGAAGAAGACAGCCATATGCTGCCCCCACTTTACTGCATAACAACCGTTTCGTTTTCATTCTCCAAGCTCCACTAAAGTTTTACCGTACGTACAAGTTTAGTGCAGTTCTACTCTACAGACAGTGAGATATTTGTTAGTAATTTTTATTGATATGTAATAATTTATAGATTAAGACTCTTTAATCTAAGATAAATACTTAATTCTTTACTGAAAAAGTCATATAATTTACAGTCATAATATTGAACGGACTTGACAAAGTCAAGTTTGGCACGGCAGTCCAAAGCTAAGTTATCTCTAAACTTACCTTATGTTTGTTTCTTGTTGATTCTCGATAAATTTATGGTGTGTACTAATTTCATTCCTCATTCAAATTAATTCAAAAACAAAATAAAGTTGCGTTTACACCAAAGTTATTAACAAAATGTTACCGTAATAACTCAATCCTTAAGTTATAGATTCTATTAGATTGAACATAACTTATCATAAACATGATGAGCATATTAGGCCCCTACCGTATGTGTTTGTCAAGTTCCGTTCAATCTAATAGAATCTATAAGAATCAAATTATTAACATTTTGTTAATAACTTTGGTGTAAACGCAGCTTAAGATCACAATACAAATCAAATATAATCATCCACTTTATTATCCACGCACAAGCCTAGAGCTCATGCAGGCATCACCTTCAGCAAAAAATACTAATTAACAAACACAAATTCAAAGTACGGTAACAGGAATATGCTAGCCTTTATTGAAATTTTAATTTTCATGTTTATTTAAAAATGTATTATTAAATTATTGGAAAATATTTTTCTTAACAAATGAAGTACCCACCTATATTGATTGTTTTAAACAAGAATGAACAGTTGATATTAAATCAGATATACCGGTATCACCTATCCTCTATAGAAGGCAACGTTGTCCTATCTTTTCACTGCCATTATAACTTGGACCTCACTTTAGGGACTCCTCTTTTTGGTGCCAGGAAGTATAGTTCCCTTCCAGACCTCAAGCTTGATTATCTGGAAAAGGGCCTAATATTTTTCCAATAATTGCTGTTATATTAAGCATAATATGAAAACTTATACAGTATCTATAAAACAATTTATGTACCGTAGGCTTAATATAAGGTATTTTTATAGTATCTATTATACGTATTAACAGCTTATGACTTATGTACAGGACCTAGATTTTTGAAGTTGACTATAAAGATAATTTGTCAGTGACACTCTTGCTTGGTAGTTTGTAATTTGTAGGAGAGATAATTTTGTTTCTACATGACCACAAACACTTGATTTTTCTTGTACTGACAGCAATTTTTTTGAAATTATTCAATTGTATTTCCCGCTTTGTAGGCTACATTGTGTCAGTTAAATTAAAACTGAATTTATTTTTTCAGGTTTTGGAACGCTGGCTTTCGATTTTGACAATCATTCATAGGAATCGTCTCTACAGGCCAAAATAATAATGGTTGGTACCGGTATTTCCAAATATCTTTTTTAGGTGCGTACAGAGTCATGCGCCACGAACACGCACATTTCGCTTCTCATCAGCTGATGCTATTCTTATTTGTACCTTAAACTAGTTATAGAATAGACACGCTGGTAAGTCTAGCCTCTGAAGCCAACATCTACTGACAAATCCGCCCATCTTGACGTCACAACAGTGACGTCACGCATCGTATGGAAAACTTTCAGATTGTCTATTTCAGATTCATGGTGTTTTTAGGTTATTTCTAGCTACGAGCAAAAACGATATCGGTTAAGTTATAACGTGTTATGTGATATCGGCTTCAAAGTTATAATGTGTTTTGAAATTAATAAGGTACGGTAGCCTACAAAATTAATTTATTGTCATGCTGCAATGAGCTCACTTACATCATAACCAAGGATAATATTACAGTTAAAACTTACGATATTTATGTGTATAAATTTCAACTTACACATGAAAAGATATTCCACTTTTTTTCTAAAAATTTCAGTGCAATTATATACTGTGCAGGAGATTACCATTTTCATCAATAATAATTACATAAATAAATAACAATCTGCTATGGAAAACAAGCTATGTTTAACAACAATGTAAGTTAAACACCACAAACACACTACGATGCGTGACGTCACTGTTGTGACGTCAAGATGGGTGGATTTGGCAGTAGATGTTGGCTTCATATACAATGGGCCGTGTCTATTCTATAACTGGTCCAAGATTTGTACAGAAACAGTATGGTTTATTGTTCCTATCGTCAAGTAGGCCTACTATCATTCCTGAGTGATTTCAATTTTTGCGAAGATCCATGATGTTTTTTTTTTATTTATGGATTTCATGAAAAATGCAAACCTCCTAGATTTAGTTGATATTCGGGCTATGGATAGAGGTTGACCTAACAAGTGTCGTGCTATAATATGAGAATTTTCGCTACAATACAGAGTGAGTTATTAAACATAAAATCTTTCTCCACTCACAGATCAGAGAAATCACTCATCTTCAAACAATGCTTATAATTCAAGAATAGGAGTGAATTTCGCCAATGTGATGACATATTAATTGATGACGTATCTATTGTCTATGAAATGAATATTAATTGTTCCCCTCGTCAAGTACTATCATTTCTGAGAGTTTGAGCGATACTTATTATGTACTATAGCATCAGCTGATGGTAAGGCGAAATGCCCGTGATTTTGACGCATAAGGGCCAAGTCACATGAAGCGTTTTTTGCCGGCGCCAAACATTTGGAGAGCTTCCTGCCCTGCCGACTCTAAAAACGCTTGATGTGTCTTGGCCCTAGTTTGTACGAACCTTAAAATCTCTGTGGATGTATTCTATGTATTTATTGGTGAATAAGTTTTAATTTTAGAAGAATAAATTTTAATTTGAAAGTTTGTAGAAACATTTAAATAATGATGTTTTTTCCATACACATGACAATAATTAAAAAAACCCTTTTATCCCATCATTTATGCTATCAATTCATGAATTTTTAATATGAGATGGAAATTTGAGAAATCACATCCTATGAATGTTTTGCTACCTACTTATATGAGCTATTTTTCTAATATGCTGGTTTAATTATGATTCACCCAAGGGCCAAGCACATGTTTGGGGGAGAGACAACAGTCTTAATCCAAAACTGTTCATTATTTATTATATAAAATAATACTGTTATCTCCTTAATTTATCACAATGTTGGAAATGATAGAACTTTGCTGAAGAATTCAATTTGGAGTATTTATATTAAGGTGTTTCAGATTAAAAGAACGGTTCACTCAATAATTATTTAAACTTGTGAAGTAAATGAAATGAACTTTATTTTCCAAAAAACATTACAAAGAAAACGAAAAACAATAAGGGAATTTACTTATTGCATTAGCATGCATATTACAAGTTGATGCTAAATGTGGCTATATATTTTTATAGTTTATTAAAAAGAAAGTAACATTGCTGCTAGAATAATTACTATGTCTATCATAAATAATTACGTGTAATATTTGAGGGAAATGATACCTGCATAGGTTTAAAACCTGTGCGCAGGTAGGTAGAAGAGTTTAAATAAATGTTTTGTAAAATATTCAAGCAGTAAATTCATACAATTATTTATTTATAATGACAATATGAGTTTAAGTTGAAAATGCGGTAACATTAATTCCATTTGTTTATTTAATAGGTGTAGGAAATTTAGTTGTCAGAGTAAAATAGATACATCTTCACTAAATAATTCATTATTATTTGCTTCGAGGTATAATTTACTCCTTCGTACTTATAATTATTATTCTATACTAGAATAACCACAATTTAAATTAAAAACAACATTATAAATTTACAAATTATCACAGTTGAAAATTACCATAGAGATATAATAGCATAAGGCCAAATTGCCATTCTGGCCAGGTGAGAGCTCACACTCTCAAGCCGATTGCTGTCGTCTATTGTCTTTTATTACTGTTTTTTCCCGGGTGAGAATGTAAGAACGGCACAGTATGAGAGACTACCAGCGTCACGAAAAATAACTACTTGGCCTATCGTCTTGAGTTAACAGTGAAATTTGGAACATAAATGCTCTATACCATGAGATATCTTTTTATGCTAAACTTATCCTTGGCATTACTGAATTGTCAACTTACATAAATTATTAATTGTTCAAATTATACAATGATATATCTTCTTAAGCTATATTTTCTCTATGTTCTTATTGAATTGTCCACTTGTTTGAATATTCTACTCTTCTTATGCTATATTTTATTATTGATTGTCCACTTGTTTAAATATTATACCATGAGATATATTTTTATTCCATACTTTATCTATATTGTTACTGAATTGTCCACTTGTTTGAATTATTACTGAATGTAATAAAGTAAAAATATACAACTTAGCCTATGTAATTATTTAAATGATACTCCTCTTGTTTTACAGTTACGCAAGGAAACGATTTGGAGGGCGAAGGCAGAAAAGTATCAGAATGGCCTAAACGAAGTATTGGGTGATAGAGTCCTTGACCAGTTTCCCCAAAATGATCTTAGAGCAAAAGTTGAGTTTGCTCTGTTTGGACCACCGCCTTACAACAATTGCAGCTCTGAGACTGACAAAGTTGTCGACAAACTTGTGAGCCACATATCTGCTGTAAGTGACAACTGCGGCGAAAGTATTTTCCTGGGGTATATCTTTGTATATTTGCGTTATAAAAAGAGTGATGTAACCGATATCCAGGTTTTGTTTAGAGTGCTCAAGGATAGTAAATATTTGATTGTTGACTTGAACTGCCGGACCTACAAAGATTGGGGGGATTATTTGGAGAACAATCGTTTACCTAAGTGCGACATGTGTTTTCCTGTAGGTGGTAGGTATAGATTTGAGGGTTTTCAAGTTGGGTTTGCGGAATCGCCAGCATGCAAAATCAGCAAGAGCATACTGAGGGGCTTAGATGTGGCCAGCTCAGTAGTTGGAATTTCTGCCACAGGAATGACGCTAGCAGCACTGGCGCTCCCCATCACGGCACCGTTTGTGGTGGGAGCAGCGGCGACGGCCATTGCAACCGGCGCCTGGGACGTCGGACGCGGAGTCAACAAACTGGTGGACAGGAAGACACACAACCAAGAAATCGGTCTGACCAACAGTGAGTCGGGCAAAATCTGGTTCGATATGGCCACCTCCACACTGGGCGCTGTAACCGTCGGCGGACGCGCGTTTGTCAAAGGCAAGTCGCTCGTCAAAATCGGACAGATCGCGATTGAAACTGACGCGGTCGCGTGTCGATTGGTGAAGGGTGTCTCAGTTATCATCAGCGGCGTGGGAATGACCAACAACCTGTTTACAGCCATCAACAACTTCAGTCAAGGTGTTCTCAATATCACCGATCTGGAAAAGTTCAAAAGCGCTTTCCTCTTCTTTTTCAACGAGTATTTGACCATCGAAAATACTAGAACATTTATAAGACTGATGGCTACCTTTATTGACTTGAGGGCTGGGTTTTCCTTCTCCTCGAGAAACTCGAGTTTTTCTGCTGTGAAAAATCTGTGCGTACACCGTGGTAATGTTGATTTCAAGAGATTGCTTGGAATGGTGACGTTCACCATGAAATGGGTGTTGTCCGATGTTCGGCTGTCGAGATTGGACACTATTGTCAATAGCATGATTACCACCACGTACAGTATGTTGAGACAGCAAGTTAGTATGAAGAAGGGCATAAACGATTTGACAGTCGCCTACGAAGACCTTTGGAGTCTGGTTAAAGAGCCGATTGAGAAGGCAAGACGTAAGGTTGAAGTAATGTTCACTCGCAACTTAGCAGCTAGAGAGACTTGCCAATCCAATCCTCACTGTGCTAGAGAACTGTGCTTGCTGTCACTCGATTTATTTGAGTATTGCGAAGTGGAAGACCCACAAGATTTATTCATGACGGAAATTTTCCGTCTTTTTAAAAAATCCATTCATCCCTATATTAACTTTATTACCGTCAATGAAATGTCGAAAATTGCTCACTTTGTTTGTGACAATTTGAAACAAAAATTTGATGCTGAACAACTATCTTACAAAACATACCTGAATGCAGCGAGGCAAAAAGACGGTGCAGACTTTGATTACGATAAATTCATGAAACTCCACAGTATCCCAGAGGAGGTTGACTTGAACTGTTTTTTCTTATCTAGGGCAATAATTGAGTTCGACCGACTCAACTATTCTGAAATACAGCGAATGTTAAACACCTATAATGTCGATTCAGATGCCAACGTTACTACCCCAATCCTAGAAGCAAACGGCACAACCCACTTTTTATTCAGAGGCCCCCCGGAGCAGTGGAATCTCACTGAAAATCAGTATTGGCAAATGGCTCGTGATTTGTCAGGCTTGGACGTGCATGTTGACAACGCGTCACTGCATCTTGAAGACAATCATGCCTACATTCGTCCCAACGATGAGTGTGAGAATCAACATATATTGGTTTTCTACAATCGCCTACTGGGAAATTCTGTTTCTGGTCTATTTTCAGTTATAAATGTTCAAATAGATACATGATTTGATCACGAAAATTCACGATAATGCTACTTCTGGATCTGTTTCACGTCTATAAATGATAACCTAGATAAATCTAAGTAAGTATCAAGCATTAATCATGATTTGAGGGAATGTAGGCAGCTTAATTACTATGCTTTGAAAAACCGATTCATAATGTCAAACTTTGCTATAAAATAGCTTAGATTTCGTAGAATATACCATAGTAATCAAACTATCAGTTTTAATTTTATTTCTAAAAAATACTGAAAGTTTGAAGTGAATCTTACTATAGAAATAAAATTAATTACTATTATTATAATAAATTGAGGGCCGGTTTCCGAGCTCGGGATTTAGCTAAGTTCTAGACTTTAAACAGCTGGAGTCAGAAAATTGGCTTTCCGAAACGGGGCGTAGTCACAGTCTACGTTTAAATTAAATTTCGAAAAACTATAAAATTGAACTGAAACTAAAATAAAGAGGAAATACTGTAAAGGTTCAGCTATTTGAATTATTTAGGCATGTTTCATTTTGTCAAGAAAAACGTTTCCAATTATAGAAATGAGAAAATTTATCATAAAAACTGCGACTACGCCCCGTTTCGGACAGCAAATTTTCTGACTCCAGCTGTTTAAAGTCTAGAACTTAGCTAAATCCCGAGCTCGGAAATCGTCCCTAAATCTAGTATCTCACTAGGATTCCCACTAGATATCTAGTGAATATGGATATCTAGTGATATCCCACTAGATTTCTAGTTGCTATCATTATTATTTATATTTGTTGAATGAATTTTTTACAGCTAATCAAGTAGCACCCTTTTATTTGTCTTTTATGAACCATTTATTTGCTTATTATTAGTTCATAAAATACCAAAAATGAAAGTGTACTTTCATGTATGTTGAGTTGTATTGTTAGTTATGTTGATTATAATATTGATTGTTAATATATAATCAATATAATGTATCTTTTAATATTTTTTTACAAAAAATTTCAACTGTAAAACTTTAGTTTAGTATCAAATAGAATGTGCACTTCTGTATGTCAGTACATGTACACTTGAAAAATATATTCTTGTTTCATATTCTGATTAGAATCAATCTGGTCTGCTTTGAATGTAATGTTAATTATTACATAATGTATATTATGTAATAAATGTATAATGTAATAATGTATATTATTTATTATAATAAATTATAAAATTCATTGATGTATCACAGTTTTAGTTTCGGATAGGGCTGTTGTAGGCCTTTATGGGTGCAAAATGAATTGTGTCAATTAGCCTACATTGAGAGCAGGTTCCACAAATTTTTCAAATTGAATTGTAAATGTAAATTTGAAATAACTTGCCATTTTTTATGTAAATAGATACCTGAGTGACAATTTTGTATATCAATCTAATAAAATGTTATGAACGATCTCTTGTGTTCTGTGTGTAGATTATTGTCTGTATTGTAGAAGGTGGGCTATTAATGCTACTGAACTAAATGTACTGAAAATTCACTTGTTTAAGCACTACAATACACTTTACTCACTTATTTTTTGGGTAGAACAAAATTTATCTTCTTGAACAACAAAATTTTCCATGAGGAATTGACTAATATCATAGACAAAATATAGCATAAGAAGATATTCAATGGTATAGTGCGTTTTTGTTCCAAAATTCACTGTTAACTCAAGCCGATAGACCCTTAGTTACTTTTCGAGAAGCTATGTGACGCTGGAAGTCTCTCGTACTGTGCCGTATATTAACACTCTCACCCGGCCAAAACAGTAATGATAGACAGTAGTCGATAGTAATTGACTTGAGTTAACTAAAAATCGGCTTTAAATTTGGAACATAAACGACCTACACCAAGATATATATTCTTATGCTATCTTTTCCCTATTTCAGTGCCCACTATAAGTGAATCACACTGTCTATGAAACTCAACCACCGTTGAATCACATGTGACATCATCGCAATGTTGTCCAGATGAAAAAGTAATTCTATTCCAATTTACCCAAAGCTTTTGAAATTTCCCACCATCAAATTACATGCTAAGCTATAGTGAGGTCCACGTTATAATGACTGAAGATGAAGATAGCGTTGCTGATTCTCTGCCTTGCCACTGCCTTCTATAGAGGATATATCTGATTAATATTTACTGTTCATTCTTGTTTAAAATGATCAATTATATTTTATTCGCCAAAAAATATTTAATGAATAAAATATTTTCATAATTGAGATAAAACATTTTGTCAATCAATTATATTTCCTCATCGTTAGAAAACGATCTGGGAAAGTTGCGGGGCTAGAGAGGGATAATGCTATCCAATGTACCTAGAATATTGGTGCTACCAGCTTTGTCGAATGATAGACAAGGATAGCAACCCCTAGGTAAGTAAAATACTGCCATTATAACGTGGACCTCACTATAGCTTACCCTCTTCACCATGTTTCCACTCCTATTCATTTTTCTATCAACGCTTGAGAATATGAGACAGAAAAGCTATAGACAAAATCGAAAAATAGACAAATACTTGTCGAAGATTATATAACAATATATATTTAAAACAATTTTCAATAACATTGAAGAGTATAAAACAATATTTATTTTATAGAATGTCCATACATATTAATCAAATCGTCTTTCTATTTTCAGTAGCACCTTGTTAACAAACATATTCGCAGGTTATTCAAATGGTTGTATTTACACTTATCAATAATTGTCGTCAGAATTAGGGCCGAAGCACACGAGGCGTTTTTCAACTAGTAGTTCTGTGAACAGTAGACCTCACGCAGTTTTCTCATCCACAAGTATCTGATGTCACCTGTTCTAGTTGATTCAGTTGAATCACAATTCACAGTTGAATCATAATTTACTCTTAAGTTAATAAACTCAGTTCACAGGATATTCAAAATGGTTGTATTTACACTTATCAATAATTGTCGTCAGAATTAGGGCCGAAGCACACGAGGCGTTTTTCAACTAGTAGTTCTGTGAACAGTAGACCTCACAATTGTTGAATTACTCTGAAACTTGACTCTACTTCGCCTTGAATTCGATTTATATTGTGTGTATAGTGAGGTACACGTTATAATGGCAGTATTTGATTAAAATTGGTGTTGCTATCCTTGTCTATCATTTCACAAAGCAGATAGAGCTACTAGTAGTTCAATGAACCGTAGACCTCACGCAGTTTTCTCATCCACAAGTATCTTATGTCACCTGTTCTAGTTTATTCAGTTGAATAATAATTTACTCTTAAAAACTGTTGTTTGTTTTCTCCAAGATCAAAAACTCACTTATGTTAATAAACTCAGTTCACGTTTGAATTTGTATCCCATATGATAATCTATCCAGTTCCGTGATAATCTTTCCATCTGATAAAAATATTTTTCAACTATTTTAAAATTAATTTTTTTCAATCAAGAATATTTAGTTCATTCACTCATCTTTTATTTTATTTTCAATCACCTATTAAATTTGTTTTTCAAATGTGAGAATATTGATACTGATGGGCACGCAACATAAAACATATTGAAACCCTACCTTAGATATGGCCAGACATCTGTGTAATGCATGCAATGAATAATCCACTTGTCAGCTGATTGATTATGAATAATTCTATAGTCTGATTGATCGTATCTTCAGAGTAGATTATATATATATATATATAGTGATATCAGAGTATGGCGGAATTACTCTTCATATTATCCAATACAAAATTTAAAAAAACCTTGTGTATACATCGACGCGCAGTTGAATGAGGAATGTTCCTGCCAAATCTCAACGAATTCTATCAACGCGTTTGGCCGTAATCGCGTTACATACAGACAGACAAAAGAAAATCCGAGTTAAAACATAGACCCCACTACGTTCGGTCAATAAGATTCGGCATGGCACGACAGGACATGAAGATATCAGATTGGCTGATTGGGTTGACGTATCGAGAATCAGCCAATCGGAGAGCTTCCTGTCGTGCCTTGCCAACTCGTCTGAAAAAAAAACGCCTCGTGTGTTTCCGCCCCTATCCTCCGATTGGCTGATGAGAATTAGCCAATCAGAGCCGACAATCGATAAGTGTGAAAACGGCCATTAGCTCTCTGGTAATGCATCATTGTTACTGTAGTGAGGTAGGCTACACGTTATAATTGCAGTGGAGAAAGATAGAGGAACGACGTTGCCGAATCTCTGTCTTTTGCCACTGTCTTCTATATAGAGTGTAACTGATACCGGTATATCTGGTGAAATATTAACTGTTCATTTCTGTTTAAAATAATATATTTTATTTTATTCGTCAAGAAATATATTTTTCAATTATTAAATTATATATTTTCAAAATTGGGAATGAATATTTTGTTGATTAATTATATTTCTGAACTGTTACAAAACGATCTAGCAAAGTTGGGAAACTAGAAAAGGATAGCGCTATCTGCTTTGTCGAATGATGGACAAGGATAGCAACACCAATGTTGATTAGATACTGCCATTATAACGTGGACCTCACTATAGTCGTTTCACACACTTAAGCTACGTTTAACCAAAGTCATTAACAAATTGTTTATAACTTAATCCTTATAGATTCTATTAGATTGAACATAACTTATCATACACATGATGAACATATGTGTTTGTCAAGTTCCGTTCAATCTAATAGAATCTATACGGTAAGGATTAAGGTTATTAACATTTTGTTAATAACTTTGGTGTAAAGGTAGCTTTATAGTCGTTGATTCACTTTTTAATAAATACCAATGTTGAGGTAGTGCTGCCAACCTTTCCTCCAAACTCGAATTGCTTTGAACTTGGAATGGTTGCAACGAATGACAAATCTGAAATGGGAATGTTTGTTGAAATTGAATGTCTCACATTAAGCTCAGTTTACAATTATTCTGATGTTAGTTCACATGCTTGTTAGGGCAATGAAATTGGAACAATTATTCTGATGTTAGTTCACATGCTTGTTAGGGCAATGAAATTGGAACAATTATTCTGATGTTAGTTCACATGCTTGTTAGGGCAATGAAATTGGAACAATTATTTCAGTAATATTAAAGTTCTGTCACGTGAAGAAGGTATATTAATATGGTCTAATAAGTAGATCCCTATCTACTTTGGTGGATCTCTAGTTCTTATTTGCGGAGGAGAGTTGAAAAGAGCCAACTGCGCATGCGCCTGCCTGACTGCTATCTTCCTAACTATTATAACATTTCGCCGTGCTATAGTGAGGTCCACGTTATAATGGCAGTGGAGAAAGATAGGAGAACAACGTTGCCGATTCTATAGAGGATAGCTTATACCGATAAATCTAATGCAATATAGTTGCACAAATGCCTGTTAAATTGCAACCGTGATTGAATTCCACGAGAACCAATCAGAGATGCCATATTCTCTGATTGGTTCTCGTGGTATTTAATCCTGATTATACTTTAACAGGCTTTCTTGCAACCGGGCCTTACTGTTCATTCTTGTCTAAAATAATCAATTACATCTTATTCATCAAGAGATTAATAACTCTATTAGGTAATATCAATGAAATAAAAACTATTATATTAATTGGATTAATCCATTTTTTTTTTAATATTATTTGAAATTTCAGTTGCCCTAATTCAAGCTTATGTATTTTCTATTTTAATAACCATATATTCTTCAGAAGTACCATATGAAAAAAACCATATGAAAAAATCTGTCAATGATTGAATAATAAATTTTTATAATTGAGATGATTTATATTTTGTTAATTAACTATACTTCTGACCATAGCGAAACATAGCATAAGTAGATAACTCATGGTTTAGGGCGTTTATGTCGCAACTTTTACTGTTATCTCAAGCCGATAGTTCATGTAATTCTTTGCCGTGAAGCTGTGTGACACTGGTAGTCTCTCATGTTGTGCCGTTCATACACTCTCACCCCAACAAAACAGTAAAATTCGACAATAATCAACAGTAATCGGCTTGAGTTAACAGTAAAAGTTGCGACATAAACGCCCTATACCATGGGATATCTACTTACGCTATTGTTTCTCTATACTTCTATATTGGTAAACATTGCAGTTGCAGAGCTAGGAAAAGATAGCGCTGTTGCTTTTAATCTCAATTACACACATATATATTATCTATTCATTGGAAAATATATTTTTTGTCGAATAAAACATCATTTATTATTTTAAACAAGAATGAACAGTTAATATTTTATCAGATATAGCGGTATCATCTATCCTCTGTAGAAGGCAGTAACATGGCAATGATTCGGCAATGATGTTCTACGATCCAAAAACATTATACTTGAATAAAACAGATACTTGAATAAATACTATTTACTAAGTGTTTTTTACTTTCCTTGCCCTATTACCAAAGGAAAGTATTGCTTTCCAAAAAAATTTAAGGTACCCTAATTTCATGTTTTCTATACGTTTCAAGGTCCCCTGAGTCCAAAAACATGATTTTTGGGTGTTGGTCTGTGTGTGTGTGTGTGTGTGTGTGTGTGTGTCTATGAACACGATTACTCCATTCCTAATTAACCGATTGACTTGAAATTTTAAACTTACGGTCCTTATACCATGAGGATCCGACAATAAGAAATTCAATAAAATTCAATTCAAGATGGCGGAAAAAATGGCGGATAATGACTAAAAAACCATGTTTTTCACGTTTTTCTCGAAAACGGCTCTAACGATTTTCTTCAAATTTATACCATGGATAGCTATTTATAAGCCCTATCAACTGGCATGAGTCTCATTTCTGGAAAAATTTCAGGAGCTCCGTAATATTCTTGAGAAAAATGGCGGATAATGAATAAAAATCCATGTTTTTCACGGTTTTCTCGAAAACGGCTCTAACGATTTCCTTCAAATTTATACCATGGATAGCAATTCATAAGCCCTATCAAATGACATGAGTTTTTTTTTCTGGAAAAATTTCAGGAGCTCCGTAATATTCTTGAGAAAAATGGCGGATTTAAACCATGGACTACTAAAAAACCATGCTTTTCACGATTTTCTCAAAAATAACTTGACAGATTTCTTTCAAATTCATACCCTGTATAGTTATTTATCAGTTCTATCAACTGGCATGAGTCTCCTTTCTGGAAAAATTTCAGGAGCTCCGTAATATTCTTAAGAAAAATGGCGGATAATGACTAAAAAACCATGTTTTTCACGGTTTTCTCGAAAACGGCTCTAACGATTTCCTTCAAATTTATACCATGGATAGCAATTCATAAGCCCTATCAACTGGCATGAGTCTCCTTTCCGGCTAACCAATGGGGGGTCCACCCCATCCTTGGGAAATGGACCTAGTAACCTCCTCGTGCATGAGGTAGGTAGGTAGCGCAGTTCATAAAAAGAACACATAGTCGAGATATTTCATGTGTAGAACAGCTGTTTTGACGACTTTAAAAAAATGACGACTAAAAAAATCATTGAATTTCACAATTCACACAAAGAAAAAGTACTCTGAAAACAATTATATATATATATATATATATATATTATATATATATATATATATATATTATATATATATATATATATATATATATATATATATATATATATATATATATATATATATATATATATATTATATATATATATATATATATATATATATATTATATATATATATATTATATATATATATACAGAAGTCTGATCGTAGTTTCAAATATGAGCAAGGAAAGTTGTGTGAGTGTACCACACCAGATTTTTATGAAAGAATTTAAATTCCTATCTTTCGCCTTAGCCATTATAACATTATTACGTTATAATGACAGTAGAGAAAGATAGGGAAACAACGTTGCCAATCCATAAGTCTTGTCAATGCCTTCTATAGACGGTAAATGATACAGGTTTATTGATGTAATATTAACTGTTCATTCTCGTTATAAAAAAATCAATTATATTTTATTAAGCAAGAAATAATATTTTCAATAATTTCATAATGGATTTTCATAATTAAGATGAAATATTTTGTTAATTATTAATTCTACATTGTTAAAAGACGATCTGGCAACAGAGCAAAGCGAGAGAGAGATAGCGCTATCCGCTTTGTTGAATGATAGACAAGGTTAGCAGTACCATTGCTAATCAAACACTGCCATTATAACGTGGACCTCAATATAGGCAATTGCATTGAATAAAGGCATTGGTTTTCAGGAAAATGATTGGAAAACTCACTTGAGAAGAAGTGCTTCAGCTCGTTCTCAGTCCAGTTGCAAGAGGTGATAACAAATAAACCGGACTCCATGAGTAGTTTGCACACGTTGTTTCTGTACGCGTCCCTCTTGGTTAGAGCATCGTTAGGCGAAAGGCTGATAGCATCGTAGGTGCCCTTGTCGAAAACCGCTTTGAAAACTCCCAGTGTGGTGACATCGTTGTCGGAAATCAGATCAGCAACCTGCACAAATTGAAAATATTCATATCAGCTGTGCTAATAGTCCTTGTGCTATTTTTCTTCCAAATTTATAGGTGAAAAAGTCCGAAATAAGGTTAGAATTTCATGTGTACAATTTTGATAAAATTTCAGTCCAAAACAAAAATGAAAACTATAAATTTTGAATTTAGATGGCTTGAATTAATAAATTAATTAGAAATATTACACTCAATTACCACTTGTAACGAATAATATTGAGTTATTTAAGAAAATTTGGAACCATTCAAGCAACACAAACTCGTAAACACTAAATAGTGAAGTGTTGTGTTTCTTTTCTGGCTCAAAATTTTGCAAAATTACTCAAAAATTTCAAATCTGTAGAGATTTGAGTGAAATATTTTTGTTTTTAATCAGTTTTTAAATATCAAAATTCAAAATTTTTAGTTTAGTCATTAGTTTTGAAGTGGAAATTGGACTTTTTGAAGTGAAAGTGAAATCTTAACCTTATTCTTTTTTGAAACTTTTATTTGTAAAAAATTGGGAGAAGACAGTTTTGGGCTATGCCTGTTGTCTTCTCCCAATCATATTATATTTATTATAATTATGATCTGTAATTCCAATGGAATAAATAAAAATCAGTAAATTGAACACTGTTATACGAGAGCGACTCTAACGATTTCCTTCAAATTTATACCATGGATAGCAATTCATAAGCCCTATCAAATGACATGAGTTTTTTTTTCTGGGAAAATTGCAGGAGCTCCGTAATATTCTTGAGAAAAATGGCGGATTTAAACCATGGACTACTAAAAAACCATGCTTTTCACGATTTTCTCAAAAATAACTTGACAGATTTCTTTCAAATTCATACCCTGTATAGTTATTTATCAGTTCTATCAACTGGCATGAGTCTCCTTTCCGGCTAACCAATGGGGGGTCCACCCCATCCTTGGGAAATGGACCTAGTAACCTCCTCGTGCATGAGGTAGGTAGGTAGCGCAGTTCATAAAAAGAACACATAGTCGTGATATTTCATGTGTAGAACAGCTGTTTTGACGACTTTAAAAAAATGACGACTAAAAAAATCATTGAATTTCACAATTCACACAAAGAAAAAGTACTCTGAAAACAATTATATATATACAGAAGTCTGATCGTAGTTTCAAATATGAGCAAGGAAAGTTGTGTGAGTGTACCACACCAGATTTTTATGAAAGAATTTAAATTCCTATCTTTCGCCTTAGCCATTATAACATTATTACGTTATAATGACAGTAGAGAAAGATAGGGAAACAACGTTGCCAATCCATAAGTCTTGTCAATGCCTTCTATAGACGGTAAATGATACAGGTTTATTGATGTAATATTAACTGTTCATTCTCGTTTAAAAAAATCAATTATATTTTCAATAATTTCACAATATATGGATTTTCATAATTAAGATGAAATATTTTGTTAATTATTAATTCTACATTGTTAAAAGACGATCTGGCAACAGAGCAAAGCGAGAGAGAGATAGCGCTATCCGCTTTGTTGAATGATAGACAAGGTTAGCAGTACCATTGCTAATCAAACACTGACATTATAACGTGGACCTCAATTGCATTGAATAAAGGCATTGGTTTTCGGGAAAATGATTGGAAAACTCACTTGAGAAGAAGTGCTTCAGCTCGTTCTCAGTCCAGTTGCAAGAGGTGATAACAAATAAACCGGACTCCATGAGTAGTTTGCACACGTTGTTTCTGTACGCGTCCCTCTTGGTTAGAGCATCGTTAGGCGAAAGGCTGATAGCATCGTAGGTGCCCTTGTCGAAAACCGCTTTGAAAACTCCCAGCGAGGTGACATCGTTGTCGGTAATCAGATCAGCAACCTGCACAACTCAAATTGAAAATATTCATATCAGCTGTGCTAATAGTCCTTGTGCTATTTTTCTTCCAAATTTATAGGTGAAAAAGTCCGAAATAAGGTTAGAATTTCATGTGTACAATTTTGATAAAATTTCAGTCCAAAACAAAAATGAAAACTATAAATTTTGAATTTAGATGGCTTGAATTAATAAATTAATTAGAAATATTACACTCAATTACCACTTGTAACGAATAATATTGAGTTATTTAAAAAAATTTAGAACCATTCAAGCAACACAAACTCGTAAACACTAAATAGTGAAGTGTTGTGTTTCTTTTCTGGCTCAAAATTTTGCAAAATTACTCAAAAATTTCAAATCTGTAGAGATTTGAGTGAAATATTTTTGTTTTTAATCAGTTTTTAAATATCAAAATTCAAAATTTTTAGTTTAGTCATTAGTTTTGAAGTGGAAATTGGACTTTTTGAAGTGAAAGTGAAATCTTAACCTTATTCTTTTTTGAAACTTTTATTTGTAAAAAATTGGGAGAAGACAGTTTTGGGCTATGCCTGTTGTCTTCTCCCAATCATATTATATTTATTATAATTATGATCTGTAATTCCAATGGAATAAATAAATAAATAAAAATCAGTAAATTGAACACTGTTATACGAGGGCGACTCTCAAGCCCTGCCCCATATCCTACAAAATTCGCTGCAATTAGACTACTCTTCTACAGAGCACTTCCAACACATTAATTGATTATTTGAATGATTTGACTTAATAATTTCCATGCCAAGTTGTGGCCTAATCTCAAAAACGATTATAACAATTTTGGAAGGATTCAGATTATAAATGTTTTACAAAAATAATTTTATCTTTTAATTCCCGTAGCGAAGCATTTGAATGAATTGACTTAATAATTTTCATGCCAAGTTGTGGCCTAATCTCAAAAACGGTTATAACAATTTTGGTAGGATTTAGATTATAAATGTTTCACGAAAATAATTTTATATTTTAATTCCCGTAGCGAAGCACGGGTGCCCTGCTAGTTCATTATAAAATTATTGAAAAATATAATTTCTTGCTTAATGAAATATAATTGATTATTTTAAACGAGAACGAACCGTTAATATTACATCAATAAACCTGTATCAGCTACCGTCTATAGAAGGCATTGACTAGAGGATCGACAACGTTGTTCTCCTATCTTTCTTCACTGTCATTATAACGTGGAACTCACTATAGTGCACATCACATCACCTGGGAATCCAAATCTGGAAACAGCCATTGAAACACTTAGTGCCGGTTGCACAACAGCCGGTTAAATTTTAACCGTGATTAATTCTACGAGAACCAATCAGAGAAGCCGTCTTATCAAAAAGGCCTTCTCTGATTGGTTCTCGTGAAATTAATCACGGTTAAAATTTAACCGGCTGTTGTGCAACCGGGACTTAGTGACTTGTATGTAGCAAGCAGCAAGTGCAAGCGTTCAGTGTGAGTGTTCCCACTCCACATTTTGTTCCTCATCTGCGCGCTTGCTCATGCGCGACCACGACTGTACTTGCACATATACGCTATCTTTGTCTATCATTCGACAAAGCAGATAGTGCTCACTCAACAATAGTGTGTGTGTGTGTGTGTGTGTGTGTGTGTGTGTGTGTGTGTGTGTGTGTGTGTGTGTGTGTGTGTGTGTGTGTGTGTATGAGTGTATGTGCGTCTGTGTACACGATATCTCATCTCCCAATTAACGGAATGACTTTAAATTTGGAACTTAAGGTCCTTTCACTATAAGGATCCGACACGAACAATTTCGATCAAATGCAATTCAAGATGGCGGCTAAAATGTAGAAAATGTTGTCAAAAACAGGGTTTTTCGTGATTTACTCGGAAACGGCTCCAAAGATTTTGATGAAATTCATACCTAAAATAGTCATCGATAAGCTCTATCAACTGCCACAAGTCCCATATCTGTAAAAATTTCAGGAGCTTCGCCCCATCAATGCAGATAGATTCCCAATTATCAGGCTTCAGATACAATTGAAACGAAAAAAATCAAGTGGAGTAGATTGAGCATGAAAATCTCTACAATTAATGTTCAGTAACTTTTCACCTAAAATTGAAAATAAGCTTTAAATTCGAGAAAATGTGATTATGCAATTGCAAATTAATGTTGATTCTATTGAATCATTCACTATGAAGAGATAGCAGACCTCATGTGTGTCTCCAGCGTTATTGCCCTGTCACCAGCTGGCTCAAATATTTGAATAGTAGACTTGAGATGCGCGGGAACACTAGCGTCAGGTGATCAATTTTCATAACGGCAAGGAAAGTTGTGTGAGTGCGCCACACCAGATTTTTTGCTGTTGTTATTGTTGGCATTATAGCAAAACGAAACAGCTGATTGCAGCGGGACAATTCAAATGAGCATGCTCTCCAAACTATTTTGTAAAAATACGTTTCGATTTCTTTGTAGGCCTATTTAAAGCAAAACCTTTGAAAGGTGAATGAATAAACATTTCATTTTACGTTATGCTGTTATTGATCATTGATCCTAACCAGTGATTTTGGAATAAACATTCTTTAGGCTATTTAGTTTGAAAACGTATTTGTTTTGAATAAAACTGGAGTAATAATTAATTATTGTTATTATTTATATGTTGAATATGGCATTGATTAATAACATTCAGATTGGAATATAAATTCCAAGGCAATCCTTGTATTATTTTGCTTGAACATTTTCAGGTTATGTCATAAAATGAGGTTAATTTTTACGCATAATTCTGATACAATTATATTTCAAAATGAACTTGCAAACTATAAATTATGAATTTAGATTGACTAACACAAATAATTTAGGTATTCCATGACATCTATTTGGCTTTTTATCTACTCCAAAACAATAACTGAATTGTGTTTGCTCAGTTAAGTCTAGAACTTGAATTTAAACCCTACCCCAGTCGAGGGTTTAAAATCACGCTGTTTCAAGTCCTGGACTTGACGATTTTTGATAAATCCTTGACTCGGAAAGAGGCGAGAATCTAATTCAAGTCCTGAACTTATAAGCCCTTCACTCAGAAAGCAAAATTATAAACTCCAGGGTCCAACATGCTCTCTAAACTCCACAGTCTATTCAAGTCCTCAACTACGTTAACGCTATGACTCGGAAACTCAATTTTCTGACTCCAGAGTTTAAAGCCAGTTAAAGTCTAGAACTTAGCTAAATCCCGAGCTCGGAAACCGGCCCTTAGTGACTTGTATGTAGCAAGCAGCAAGTGCAAGCGTTCAGTGTGAGTGTTCCCACTCCACATTTTGTTCCTCATCTGCGCGCTTGCTCATGCGCGACCACGACTGTACTTGCACATATACGCTATCTTTGTCTATCATTCGACAAAGCAGATAGTGCTCACTCAACAATAGAGTCAATATTCAATAAAAGAACAAACCTATCTCTCCTTCTTCCTTTCACGGTTAAGGCATCATTGCCTGTTCCAAACCTCTTCGCCTCTATAATCGGCATCTCATCCACTGAGTCTTGTAGGGATCATTTTGTAAGACTAGGAATACTCACTGTACCGTATCTATTCATTCTTAATTGTTTGCTCTTTGCTAAAGGTAATCTCGATAAATTAATGCAAAGAAGCGATATACATAGTCACATCACAAGAAATAGGAATCAGCTGCAGGTAACGCAGGCTAGATTGACTAAGACTCAAATGAACTTTGATTATATGAGTATAAAATTATTTAATAAGTTACCATTAGATGCTAGAGATGTTAGTTTTAGAAAATTTAAAACTATAATGTACAAGTTCCTGAAATCCAAACCACTATATTCACTCCAAGAATGGAATGACTTGAGTATAGAGAGCCTTTCTTTTTTATGATTTATTCCACTGTTCAAATATATTCATAGGCTATATCTATTCATGTATCATTTATGTATAGAACTCATTTTTTGTTGAAGTTTATTGTGATATGTGTTCCGACTCCTTATTGACTTCTGTGAAACGCTTTATTTTGTATCTGTCTGTGTGACTGTTGTATGTTTTATGTTTCCTGATGATTATGTCTATTGCACTATGTGTTTAACGACAATAAAGAATTCAATTCAATTCAATCGGACCATATTTTTCTTGGACGTCCTCTATCTCTTTTTCCAATTGATATAAGAGATATCTCTTATCAATGTCCTCTACCTCTATTTCTTATAAATGGCAATTGCTTTTGGAATTTCATGACGGTTGAGAGACAAATGAATGGTATGAATTACCTGGTACTTGATTCCTGACAATTGATGCCCATCCATAATTGATGAGGCCAAGTCAATTGCTTCTTGACTGTAGTCGACACCCGTCAAGTTTGTGTAGCCCAGTTTCGCCTGAAAATAAATGTATATAGAAATAAATAAATTATTCAGATAAATAACGATTTGGTAATGCAAGAATAATGTGAGAAACACATGATTTATTTATGATTTTTACAATAAAGTACTGACCGGGAGAGAAAAACTAAGTATACTTCTTGTATTATTTCTCTCCCAAATTTAGATAACATTTTGAAAGTCCGAAATAGGGTTATGATTTCACTCTTCTGAAATTTAGTCCATTTTCACTTGAAAACAAAAAAATCTGGTGTGGCAAACTCACACAACTTTCCTTGCCGTAATGAAAATTAATTACCTGACGCTAGTGTTTACGCGCATCTCAAGTCAAAGATCTGAGTCAGCTGGTGACAGGACAATAACTCTGGAGACACACAAAGTCTGCTATCTGTTCATAGTGAATGATTTAATAGAATCAACAGTTTGCAATTGAATAATTACATTTTCTCGAATTTCGAGTTCATTTTCAATTTTAGGTGAAAATGTTACTGAACATTAACTGTAGAAATTTTCATGCTGAATCTTTTCAACTGGAAAGTTTTCGTTTAAATTGTATCTGAGACCTGATAATTGGGAATCTAAAATCAAACTTTGCATAGATGGGGCGGAGCTCCTGAAATTTTTAGATATGGGACTTGTGGCAGTTGACAGAGCTTATCAATGAATATTTAAGGTATTAATTTGATCAAAATCGTTGGAGCAGTTTCCGAGAAAATCGCGAAACCCCCTGTTTTTGACAACATTTTTGCCATTTTAGACGCCATCTTGAATTGCATTTGATTGAATTCGTGTCGGATCCTTATATTGTAAGGACCTTAAGTTCCAAATTTCAAGTCATTCCGTTAATTGGGAGATGAGATATCGTGTACACAGACACACATACACACACACATACATACATACAGACCAATACCCAAGAACCAATTTTTTGGACTTAGGGGACCTTGAAACTTATAGAAATTTAGATATTGGGGTACCTTAATTTTTTTCGGAAAGCAATACTTTCCTTACCTATGGTAATAGGGCAAGGAAAGTAAAAAAAAATGGATTAACATACCAGGTTGATGAGAGTCATTCCGTTTCCACAACCCAAATCAATTATCGGCTCATCATGATTTACTTTTGAATTGCTCTGAAACCATCTGAAATAAATTGCAGGACAAGTTATAATCAACACAGTTTTTTATCCTCAACAAATTGAACACTATTGTTCCACAATGAAATTGTATCTATCACAATAATATGATATGAAGATTTGTGTCGTACCGCCATACGTTAAATAAATAAATATGATGTAAGTGTGAAAACGACCATTTTGAGAATTAAAATTTCAAAAACAGGAGATTATTAGATTAGAATAGAGAGAAATTGAAGATTAATTTCCAAGTAGAAGGCACTCCAAGGAGAAGTTTGTTATTTTAAAGAATTTATTGTTAAAGCCCAATTTGGAATTTGCCAAATTTTATTTGAGAGGCACGCCTCCTGTATGCTTTAAGCTTGCTGCAGCTGTATAAGAAAAATTTCCAAAAATCCAAATGTCCATATCTCCCAAATGGTTGCGAATTTCCAATCCTCAAAGCAGATTCTCTTTCCTCGCATCAAAGAGCATTCAAGGATGCAAAGATTCAGCGAATTTGAGATACTTTTATTTTTCACATGATGATCATACAACGAGCATAGTTTGATAATTGTTTGAATAAACTTGAGATGTGAGATAAGTTTTTACTTACTTTATAACATCTCTGAGGGTAGAATTACCAAACCAAATTTCTCCTACATCACCATATTCCTTGAAGTTTTCAACTTCCGTTTTGTAATGTTCCACCCAACTGTAAACAAAGAATATGCAATTATAATCAGTAATACCAAAATTATAATCTCTTACTATCTATACTTGAATCGCTAACCGCAGAAAGGAAACATGTCCATCTTTTTCGATTTTTTTTTCAATAAATCAAATATTTAATGTAAGATACATTGTTTACTGTAGAAAGGAAACATATCCAACTGAAAGCATTGTAATGGCAACCTTTTGAATATATCGTTTACTGCAGGTTTAGGTTTTATCAAGTTTTTTGTCTCTCCTGTAAAATTATGAAAACTGGACATGTTGCCCTTCTGCGGTTAGCGATTCACTTATTTTGATGATGTTATTTTATAGGTAGTTTGCGCGCAGATTAGAAACAAAATACTTGATTACTTCAAGTCATTGAGCCAAGAATTGGGATCTCCGGCAGTATCAAAACACTACAGTCATATACATTTAGAAAAACTGAAGGATGTTCATGTTGTGGAGTTACTAGATCCGCAAAAAGGCTCCTCCCACAACTCCAGCGAGTTTTAGTGACCTTTCAATGAGTTTCTTCTTCACAATTATGTAGAACCTAGAGTTCTGTTTGCCTAGTATCTCCTTGGGAAGACTGTCAGAGAATTTTATAGCCAGAGAAATTGAAGCCAGTCTGCTGCGAGGTATCACCAAAGAGGCAGCATGTCTATAGTGAGGTCCACGTTATAATGGCAGTGGAGAAAAATAGGAGAAAAACGTTGGTAAGGAAAAATATAGGTAAGGAAAGTATTGTTTTCCAAAAAAATTAAGGTATTGAATGAAAAAGACTAAGAAATTGTCAAAAAACCACTGATTTATTGATAATTAGAAAGACCGGTTTCGGTTATTACACCATTGTCAATAAATCAGTGGTTTTTTGACAATTTCTTAGTCTTTTTCATTCAATATGAATAATTACCACAATATCAACTTCTCAACTACACAAAAAGTGAAAATTAAGGTACCCTAATTTCAAGTTTTCTATACGTTTCAAGGTCCCCTTGATTTTTGGGTGTTGGTCTGTGTGTGTGTATGTCTGTGAACAAGATAACTCCATTCCTAATCAAACGATTGACTTGAAATTTTAAACTTAAGGTCCTTATACCATGAGGATTCGACAATAAGAAATTCAATAGAATTGAATTCAAAATGGCGGATAATTACTAAAAAACCATGTTTTTCACGGTTTTCTCGAAAACGGCTCTAACGATTTTCTTCAAATTTATACCATGGATAGCTATTTATGAGCCCTATCAACTGACATGAGTCTCATTTCTGGGAAAATTGCAGGAGCTTCGTAATATTCTTGAGAAAAATGGCGGATAATCACTAAAAACCATGTTTTTCACGGTTTTCTCGACAACAGCTCTAACGATTTTCTTCAAATTTATACCATGGATAGCTATTTATAAGCCCTATCAACTGACATGAGTCTCATATCTGGGAAAATTGCAGGAGCTCCGTAATATTCTTGAGAAAAATGGCGGATAATTACTAAAAAAACATGTTTTTCACGATTTTCTCAAAAATGACTTGACCGATTTTTTTCAAATTCATACCCTGTATAGTTATTTATCAGCTCTATTAACTGGCATGAGTCTCCTTTCTGGGAAACTAATGGGGGGTCCACCCATCCTTGAGAAATGGACTTTGTAACCTCCTTCTCGTGCATGAGGTAGGTGGGTAGGTAGAGCAGTTCATAAAAAGAACACATAGACGAGATATTTCATCTGTAGAAAAGCTGAATATCATAGAATTTCACAATTTAGACTAAGGAAAAAGTACTCTGAAAACAATTATATACACACATATACAGAAGTCTGATCGTAGTTTCAAATATGTTGCCGCCAATTGTCATTATGTTATTCCCCTGAATTATTCTCGTTTAAGAATGGGGCTTACAGTTCAATGAGCAAGGAAAGTTGTGTGAGTGTACCACACCAGATTTTATTTTGTCTTGAATTGCAAAATAAGCTGGAACAGTCATGCCTACAGCAGGTAACCAGCCGACTCTCCCGCATTTGCTTCCTGCTGCTCAAGATGAGGGGCCTGGTGACTGAGAGGTATCTGGTAATGATGTCTTACGATCTCTTCCATTGCCACATCACTTATGGATTGCTCCTGTGAGGTCATTCGGCAGGGGCTACTGATGTCCTGAGGCTGCAAAAGAGGGCTGTAAGTACTATCACACGCAGCGACCATCTTGCCCACTGTAAGCCCATCTTTCCTCGCCTTGGTGCACTGAAGACCAAGCTACTGAACGGACGTCATATAAGCTACGGAATAGTACTATGGGGCCATGCGGGTAACTGTGAAAGGATTCTCCTTCTACAGAAGAGAGTTTCTCGTGTCATCACGTCACACATTACCTGGAGCACTGCCGGCCAATTTTCAAACGTCTGAAAATACTGACAGTGTACAGTCACTACATGTATAGCTCCCTAAGGAGTGAGGTTCATGCCTACCAGGAGAGGGGCCAGCTGCACCAACACAATACCAGGAGACGGGGTAACATTGAGCTGCCCTACTCCAGACTATCGAAAGCACATGAATCAGACGCTAAAATTTTTCAACAGACTGCCGATTTGTGTTCGTGAGTATGGGAAGTTTTGTAGGCTGGTACGTGAGAAACTCATCAACTACCCTCTGTACTCACTAAACCTAGCTCCGCAGTGCAGGCTGGTTGCTTGGCTGAATCGGACTAGGCGCTGAGACAGCAAATAATAGCAGCGTTGGTGGGAATGCGACCGGCCGCAGTAACATCTTCCACCCAGCAATGGTCGGCATAGTTCCGCCTAGCGGACAGACGAAAGATCAAACCAGTCGGTTATTTGATCCCTCCAGCCAGGCTCAGCCAAGCAGCCGAGACAATAGAACAATGGAGTGGCGGTCTTATTCGCGTTCATCAGCAGTTTTCTTTCTCACGATTATTTTGATTTTTGTGTGTCAATAACAACTCCAGTCACCAGTAAAATGTTACCAGAAACGTGATGTACTACCATATTAATGACTTTTCAAGATGATTTTTAATTATTTAAAAACATTGTTGACATTCTGAGCCTTTAGGCTAAACTTGGGGTCGCTGAGAACGAATCTGCAATCAGAATTTCTCTATCACGAAAAATAACGAAAAAAATCCAGCTGTTGATCTTCCGGCAACCGTTAACAGTCATCCTGCAATGCGGCCGAAACACTTCCAAGCCAGACACCCATCTCGAATGACAACAACGCCAAGCTGTAAGAAACCATCCTGCACTGCGGCGCTAGGTTAAGAGATGATAAGACCAGTAGACTTGTGGACCAATTTGAGATTGTTTCATGATTTAGAATTGCAGTCCATCCACAGAGTCACATGAAACGAACTATCTGCAGCCATCTCTAGTTATTTTTTTATATTTTGACGATGTCTGTCTGGCGACTGCCGGTCATGGACTGAATATACTGACATTTATCAGCCTTTACATCCTCCTGTACTTGGTGAATGTCAAGAAGATATAGCATACTCTGTCTGCCCGTAGTGACATCCACTACCACAACACCACGCGCCGTGAGCTGCTGGATGTCCCCAGGAGTCGCCTCCACCGATCACAGGCCAGTTATTAGATTTCTGCCCTGAAATTCTGCAACAAGCTGCCTATTGTGTGGAGCGATTGGATGAGGCCGCCTTCAGGAGAACCGTTCGGAAGCTAGTATTATGTGACAAGGCATATTACAGTGTAAATGAATCTATGGGCCATAATTTGAACTTTTACTGTAAGCGCGATCACTGGATCACTATTATGGGCTGAATTACGGTATGTATTTTGAGTTTTTTGACGCCATCGATCCCAAAATTGTGGGTAATGGATAAAGCAGAATGTATTAAAGGGACTCCTGAAGGGAAACAGGTAATGATGTGATATGATGTCATCCGCAAAAAGTAATGAACCCTGCCTGATTGTGAAGTTGTACATAAGCAACATGAACAGCATGGAATTTAGAAAGAGCAATGGAGACACTCACACTGAACGCTTACAGGGTATGTAGCTTTTAAAGGTTGCTTGCAGTGTACGGTAAGTAGCTACAGAGAAGCCTAAAGTTGAACGAAAAAGACTAAGAAGTTGTCAAAAAACCACTGATTTATTGATAATCAGTGGTTTTTTGACAACTTCTTAGTCTTTTTCATTCAATATGAATAATTACCACAATATCAACTTCTCAACTACACAAAAAGAGAAGCCTAAAGTGTTTCAATGGCTCTTTTCAGATATTTTTCGGCTGATGCATCTTTGACGTGCACTTGCACCGACACGCATCTAATGTGATAATACACTTAGATTCAATTAGAGGAATAATTAAGGTACCGTTCTGAAAAAGTTATATTGTTTATTAAACTTACTATTCTTTGGTTCCAAGTTCAGACTCATTCAAACCGGCATCATTTTCTTCCATGACAAGTAAATTGAAAAAATGAATGAACAAGTGTATCACGTAATTAAATATGATGTTTTTCTACAGTTGTATATAGATTGTTTTGTTTTCTTTTACATAAAAAGCAAATAAGTTTTGATGTGGTGCATTTAACAAGGATATAAATCTGCCACTGAATTTACACTCAAACAGCTGTAAATAGAGAATACCCTATATTATTTTATTTCATTACACTACTTTAGAATTATATTTCAGAAGTTCAGAAGACAAATAAACTTTTAGGATACTTTAAAAATGATATTTTTTCCTATAGTACTCAAAGTTCTAAGCTAACCAAATTTTAACAAAACGGCAAAATTCATCACGGCCATCTAAAGTGTTGAACGGCCATGCAATATTCCAATTCAGTCCTACAATCTAGGAATCACCGGAATTTTCATATTCTATTAAAAGTATTAAATACTTTAGAATTTGATTTAAGCAAATTTTGCTCAATAAGTAATTATTTTCATAATTTATTATTTTCAAATAGTTCAATAATTATTAAAATCCAAAACAAAGCTGACTCATTTCTCCTCGATGAATTTGAATTTCATACTTTTGTATAATAATATTACATCTATTTCAATCTGAAGGTTGAAAGTATTTTATTATATTGAAATCAAATATGGAGGATTCATTCTCCATCTGAGACTACTACATTTATTAAATGTATGCTGGAAAACTCATAGTGTGCCCAAGTCATGGTCTAAGTCTAAAGTTATGTCTCTTTTCAAAAAAGGTGATAGAACTGACCCTAAAAATTATAGAGGGATTAGCCTTTTGGACACAATCTATAAGATATTCGCTTCTCTATTGAATAGAAGGCTTCAGCATATAACAGATGCTCTGATTGCAGAGAGCCAGATGGGATTCAGGAGGGGTCGTTCATGTATTGATGCAGTCTTCACTATAAAAATGCTCATAGAAAAACGGCGGGAATTCAACTGCTCAACACATTTGGCCTTCATCGATTGGGAAAAGGCGTTTGACAATGTCAATAGGACTCTCTTGTGGGAAATAATGTTGAATAAAGGCTACCCAAGACATTTGGTGACTATCATTGCTGAACTGTATTCAAAAACATCTGTTCTGATAAGTATAAAAGGTGAACCTGAGAAAGAGTTGATCATAAACAAAGGAGTTAGACAAGGATGCCCACTTTCACCTACGCTATTTAATATATATATTGACGAGCTGATGAGCAATTGGCGACAAAGAGTAGACTCAGGTGTTAAAATTGGGCAGGGAGTCTTCCTCAACTCTCTCATGTTTGCTGACGATACAGTGATAGTTCAGGAAAGTGAGGATAAGCTACAGATGTCAATTCATGAGCTTCAAGCTGTAAGTACAGATTTCAATATGATTATATCAGCTCAGAAATCGAAAGTAATGGCATTTCGGGGCAAGTGGCCCTTACGTTCCAAAATAGTTGTGAATAATATAATAATGGAACAGGTGAGCAACTTTAAATATCTCGGCTGTGATGTATCCTATGACAGAGAATGTGATATACCTCAGAAAATAGGAAAGTTTAACTCAATTTGTGGAGTCATTCACCGAACATTAAAGGGTAAGGCCAGAAAGAGACTGAGATTAAGTTCTATAGGACAATGGCCATCCCTTTAATGACATACGGTAGTGAGGTATGGACAAAGACCAAGAATGATGACTCACGAATTCAGGCATCAGAGATGAGGTTTCTGCGCAGCATTCAAGGATACTCGAGACTAGACCACATAAGTAATGAAACAATTCGAAGTGAGTGCAATGTGCAACCACTAACAGCAATCATTAAAAAATACAGATTAAAATGGACAAATCACCTGCGCCGTATGCCAGCAACTCGTCTTCCACTACAAGCTTGGAAGTTACAGTTGGATGGGAAAAGGGACGTTGGAAGACCGAGGAAGCGGTGGACACCGGAACAGGCTTTACAAGCCTAGTCCATGATGGATGATGATGATGATGATGATGAAATCAAATATGATATATTCGATTTGTTTTGTAACAAAGAACCGCGAAATTCAAACTGTTATCCATGCCATGACCAAACTCGGGTGGGTATAAACTGTTCGACTGGAGAGCTTGTCGACAGTCAAAAATGTAAACAAAAATAAACTTGAGTGGAACGATAGGATCGTTCCACGTTTCCACTTTGTAAAAGCTTTACCACAGTGGCTTTACACTTCACGGTTTAAAGGTTATGTTACTGTTTATTGCTTACATGCTTAATCAAAGGTAACTGATTTAAAACTTAACATACTTATATGAAAATAATTTAAAACAATATATATTTAATACGTTACGTAGAGCTAGCTAAAAGAAAAGTTTGAATCATTTTCACATTTATTTGTATTAATGTATAAAATAAATTATGTAGAAGATTATTTAGATAGGCTGTATTTATTGTAGCTACAATAATAAAGTAGATTCTTTGTTAGTAGTACAGCAACTTAAAATAATTTATTATGAATTAAAAATGTAGGCCCATTATGGAAACTAATCACTAACCTAATCACCGGTTTCACTTTGTTAAAACATTATTATTCTAGTACATTCTTATCAGTAATAATTGCATTGCTTATCTTGTTATAAACTTCACAAAATTTCAATTAGATGTACTTTGTGTAATTTTTGAAATGCAATAATGCACTTCAAAACGCTGTTTTTAGCCTTATCTTTGGCGTAATTTTAATAGGCAATGTTACCGGTAACTATTTGGAAACATTGCATTATTAAAAAAAACTGGAAGAATAGGTAAAGAATGAAATCGGGTAATAGCAATATTCTATTTTTACTAAAATGATTATTACAGACAGATGATTTGTTACAATGTTATTTTTCTCATATTTGTTTGATAAATTTTATATTAATAATCTCTAATTAATGTTAGTTGCACAGAAGCCGGCTAAATTTTAACCGTGATTAATTTCACGAGAACCAATCAGAAAAGGCATTTTTTATAAGACGGTTTGTCTGATAGGCTCTCCTGGAATTAATCACGATTAAAATTTAACCGGCTTTTTGCACTTAGTCATGATTTAACAATGAAACAGACAATCCTTTTTCATGTATTGTTGTGAATGAATGGAATTCAGTTTACTCAGTGGATAAGTTATTATTTAAAGGTATTTTATATTTATTAATTCAACATTGTGTTTGTAAAAGCTCTTGATTTAATAAAAGCATTATTATTGTTATTAAATGGTTATTTTTTATCACGGCTAAGTATTAGCTAAAATCTGGTTGAATTGATTTTAAATGTGTAGGTATTACCTATACCAGACTTGTAATAATCTATACCTTTTTAAATTTCAAGAAAGTATCAATTGTAATAATTGAGAATAGACATTTGTATTTTAGAAGTTATCACATCATGTAATATTAAGAATGGTAGTAAATTGTATTTGAGAAAGTATGAATTCAATTTGAGATGCGGTAATAAGATTTGTTAGTCAGAAGTTTCTGTTTTAATTAAGAAATCTGATTGAAAATCCAGTTGATCTTGTTCATGAATTAAAATTCATGCAAAGAATGCAAGTATGGAATATGACGTTGGACAAGTGGATTATTTTCTAATCTTCAATTAACAACTTCCCAAGTAACTTACATCTTACTATTTCAATTACAATTCACAATTCCTAATTACAATTGACAGCTTCCCAAATAAAATTCAAAATTTGTAAAAATATTCATTTTCAAAAGGGTAAAAATATGATATTCAAAGTTAAATATACCGTATCTCTACCAATAAGAGTCAATCATAGGTACGGTATTGGAAACTATGAGCCGAATCTGCAATAACTGGATCTGAATAAACTGCTTGACTTGCCAGATTAGACATCCTATGTGTAATGAAAGTTTCATCCTGAATGAAAGTATCAGACAACTCCATAATTCATATCAGAAATATTCTTAGTAATATTTAAGGCAGTTTTGCTACTATTTGGTGGTATCCGTTGGAAGGCTTTTCAGTGGCTAGCTAAAGCTGCGTCTACACCAAAGTTATTAACAAAATGTTTATTTTTCCTTCCTCATAGATTCTATTAGATTGAACATACTGTAGCTTATCATACAAATGATGTGTTTGTCAAGATCCGTTTAATCTAATAGAATCTATAAGGACGGAAAAATAAACATTTTGTTAATAACTTTGGTATAAACGCAGCTTTAGAAGACCGACCGAGGTGATTATTGATAAACAAGTCATACGGTGATCAAACTAGAAAGATTTCAAGGCCTTTGAAGCACTTGACGAGCCAATCCTGTTAATTTATCAATTAATAATATTGATTATTTATTATTTTACAAAGGCGACTTTGTAGAAGTATTGTAAGCCTAGGTGATGATGATGAGATGAATGATAATACAATGAAGGTGGAGTTATGAATGAATAAAAATGATAGGTTATGCTATCCTCTTGAATTGATTTGAGTTATTTTTTCAATCCAGAAATAAAACTAAAAATTTTTATTTGATTAAAAACCGAATATAATAGAATGCTGACATTCAATAAACTCTCAAAACTTGAAGATATTGAGTTATTAAGAAAAATTTTGAACCAGAAATAAACCACAAACTAATTATGACATTTTTTTCAAATCGGGCAACTTGAAAAACTTTTGTATTTCAGAAAAATAAGAGTTTTTTTTAAAATAAATATCCTCATTTACAATATTGACTATTCAATGGGTAAAATTATTCAAAGTTCCTACTTTAGGGAGTGTCTCACATCTTCGAGTGCATATTCCTACCAGACAAACAGAAACAAAAGTAGGACATTGTGATGTTCATGAACATGGGACGTTGTCACAGCATTGCGTTTACATTGCAGGCTGATACACAGGCAGTCGAGTCATAAATAAACATGACCTAATAAATTGTATTTTATTTGGTTCAAAGGTAAAAGAAAATGTGTGGGAGTTTATGTTTTGGCTTTTAAATGGCAATATGTTACTGCTGGCAAGCAGCTGGAGCAAATAATTGAAAATGCACGTCCACGATATAGAATCAATGTGTCTAAAAGCCAAAGTTAGTAGACAGAACGTAGACTGTCTACTAACGTTGTCTAAAAGCTACTTCAAGTTTTGGTTGTACAATAAAAATTCTAACAAGTTTTTATCGAACGTCCAAAGTCTAACTACACACACATCATTTTTGAATGAACAATTTTTTTCGTCCTTATAAACTCTACCAGGAGCTTGACAAACTCATGATCACATCATAATATATGTTTGTCAAATTTTGTTCAATTTAATCAAATTTATTAGGATGGCATAAAAAAGTTCAAAAATTGATGTGTGTGTTACTAGACTTAAGACTTATTCACACAACATATTCCCAAACTTTCATAATAATTTATTGGTCTAGTAGTTTCTCAATCACATATAAACACTCATTTGTCTTTTTCTTTAGGGCTTTTTGTAATATAAATAGAAATACAAATCTCAGTACTCTTTTAATTATTTTATCACAACATGATTCGTACATTAAATGCCATTTTCAAGTCTGAAACATTCAGATTCATTTTCAAACTTGAAAATGGTATTTAATATCTGAATCATGTTGTGATAAAATAATTTAAAAGGGTACTGAGGTTTGTATTTCAATCTATATTTAAACATTCATTTATATTTTTCATTTTTATATTTTATCCAAGTTGTATTATAATTATTGTGTGATTAAAAAATAAAGTGATAGATTTTATAAATTAAATAGTAAGCACTATTATTCACATTAGTCCAATCATATTTTCTTATGACTCTCAATCTATTTCTTGAATATTCCAATGCTGTCTGCTGTACATTATAATTTTTATAACTTTAGTCGAGTCAGATCTGTAATGCAGGAGGAGTAGGTGGGCGAGGAGGAGGAGGAAGAGGAGGAGGAGGCGAAGGAGAAGGTAGAAGAGGGAGAGGAGGATTTGAGGAGGAGGGGGAATAGTTGGAGGAGGAGGAAGAGTAGGGTGAGGAGGAGGAAGAGAAGGGTGGGGAGAAGGAGGGGTTGATGAGGAGGTGAAGGAGGAGTAGTTGGGGGAGGAGGAGGAGTAGGTGGAGGGTTGAGGAGGTGATGGAGGAGGTCAAGAAGGAGAAGGAGTAGGAGGAGGAGGAGGCTTGAGTTACTATTCATCTCAAGTTTATAAACACTTCAAAGACTTCATATAGAATATTTATATATGGTTTAGTTTATAATAAAGGTTTGTGTTAAAGTTGGTGTCGTGTGAACAGAGGTTTGAGCAAACTTGGCTCAAAGCCTTATTGTAATAAACCACTATCACAATAAACCTCGGTTTAGGACTATGATTTGAAATCCATATGTGATATGAATTTGGATTTAACCTACCACATTGTGATGTATTATTATTTTGAAATTGATCAGCTGACTAGTAGTTCAATGAACAGTAGACCTCGCGCAGTTCAAAACCACAGCCTCTTGTAATACTGTCCATCAGAGTGAATTATGTCCTGTCCTTACGTGTCCGTGTCCGTGTAGTTATATAATAATTATAGTTTTACAATTAAAAAGGAAAACAGAAGAAAATAATAACGAACTTAATTAAATATTCTCAACGATTCAGTATAACTAATAAGATTAGAAGAGAACAGTATTTTAGTTAGATTCAGGTAAGTTAGTGAAGGGGTATAAAAAGGGGTATGAAAAATATGTTTATACAAAGAAATAAGAAACAGTTGAAAGAAGAAAGAGTTGGTAGAGCTCAAAAATAATAATTTAATCATCAATTGAGCAGCATAATTTTTCACAAGATTTTTTTCACCAAGAAGTCTTTTTCTATTGCATGGAACATGGCAATTTTTCAAATTGCTGAAATCTGGCATGAATATTATTATTTAGAATTCCATATAATAAATTAAATGCTCTTAAGCTGCGTTTACACCAAAGTTATAACAATATCTTGATAACTTAATCCTTATAGATTCCATCAGATTGAACATAACTTATCATAGTTACACATGATGATCATATGAGTTTGTCAAGTTCCGTTCAATCTAATAGAATCTATAAGGATTGAGTTATTAGCATTTTGTTAACAACTTTGGTGTAAACGTGGCTTAAAGGATTTTCTGGTTTTTAAGTCTTGGACTTCAAATGTTGACCTCGAAGTTTCAGTGGAAAAGGATATTGGACAAAATGTTTCATACTTTTTCAAATAAGGATAACACAATAGCCTTCCTGAATTTATTAAAAATCAATAAGAAGTCCTGAAGTCGGATAAAGAATATTATTTGCTAGTAGCAGTCACCGTGTCCAACTTAATATCACTGCAAAATTTCATGACCATTGGTCGAACGGTCTAGGAGGAGTATCCCAACAAATAATAACAATTTCATGTATAAGAGCTTTGCTCACCTTCGGCTCGCTCAGAAATTAGAAATGGAAAATAAAAATTTACATGGATAAGGCGGAGCACCTGCAATTCTTAAGGTGCGTACAGATATACGCGCAGCGAACATGAGCAATTCACTTTTAATCAGCTAATAATAATAATAATGTCGAGTTACCTGGCTGGCTCAGGTCTGGTGACAGAGTTTTCAGGTCGCAACTGATCAATTTCAGGGCCTCTGACATGACCTAACGACTGCTTTTTAGGCAGCCGGGACCGATGACTTAACGTGTCCATCCGAAACAGCTGATGCCAAGCTTTTATATCTGTATCTTTCTGTTTCTGTGAAAATACAGATATAGTCAGCTGATTAAAAGTGAATTGTTCATGTTCGCGGCGCGTATATCTGTACGCTCCTTCACAGATATGGCACTTGTGGCAGGTGATGATCTTACCAATGTCAATTTATATTATGAGCTTGATCAAAATTGTTAGAGTGGTTTTTGAGAAAATCGCGGTTTTTTATATAATTTTGATAGAACTTTGAATCGCAACTATTATAAATGCTGAATAAATGCTATATTTTATGTTGAATTCATCTGAATGCAGGTACTGCTGGTGGTGGACATACAGAGATTTTTACAAGTGCATCCTTCTTCTTTCTCCATTCCTCAACATTGTCACCAACTGTCGGCTTTCTTTCTACAAAATTCTTGGAACCCTTCTATTGAAAATCTTTGAAATAATGTAGACTGTTTCAAATAGAAAAATATTAGCTATGGTACATTAGTATATGGTTGGTTGGATTCAGAGACAGAATTCTTTCAGACGTATGCCCCTTATTAGCGTCTGTGCTCATATTGTTGCATTAGTGCGCCAAAAGTCATCTTTATCGTTGTGGACACTGACGAATTTATTAACCTGCTTGGCCTTCCCCAACACTGTCCACAAGACAACACTGATTAGCATGACCATGCTCGTAGCACGGAGTGCCCTTTCTACTTTTTTGTTTGAAGAGTAGGGTATTCATTTCGGCGCCATTCGCTCTATGTCTGCTTCTCTTTATTCGAGACCATGACATGTGACTTGTATCTCCATTATGGCATTTGTTTTTGACATCTTCACCCATCGACTAGCCGGTCTCACGTCAGCCTATATATATATTTTTTTTTATTATAAAGCCCACTTTCGATGTATATATTATGTTTCAACTATTCAGGTTATTAAACCACGTGAAAAAACTCATTCCTGGTGAATTTCTCAATCGATATTATTATGAAGAAAATTTTCTGCAGTCAATATTATATTTCACTCACACTCATTTATAGAAGTACAGATAATTGTAATAATAAGCATATTTTAATACTCTGTTTAGAGGTAGATAATATTCTTTATTCTTTATTCAAAGAAATAATTATACAATCGAATGCATTCCAAAATCAAATACAATATTGTTTCCTAATTTCTAATATTATGTGTTCCCTATAGGCTACCCTGTGTGGGGACACTTGAATATATATAATAAAATATTTATATACAAATTTAAATATTATATCATGAAGAACATAATAATTGAATATGGTATTATATTGAAATAAATCAATATGTCAATATTTATAATCATTCTTGCACACATTCATACGCACACACATTCACACATGCGCACAACACACACACACACACACCACACACACACACACACACACACACACACACACTTACACAAAACTTAAAACTATGTACGAGTGGTTGCTGTTTTTTCATATTTAGTTCAATTTTATTCATAGTTAACGTTTCGTTTTTTTCAAAGTGCTGATGTAATTAGACCATAAATGAATGCGTTTTGAAGAAAGATACAGTGATTGAAATTTGATACTGTCTTACTGTTTACGCATACCGGACGGGATTTGTGAGTTCAATGATCTTGATTTTTGCAGTGTTCATGTCGTGTAATGTGTAAATTATACTAAATTTAGACCTATATTAATTTAGTAAAAAATCATTCGGTTGTCTAGTTGTAAAATGAATTTCTTGATTTCTTTTCTAAATAACTGACGTGACGTTATTTTCCTTGTTGTTACTGGAAGTGAATTGAATATTTTTATAGCTATGTATTTGAAGTGTCGTCTGGAATGTTCTAATCTTGGTTTTGGGAGGTTAATGTCCTGTGAATTCCTGAGGTTTATTCTTTCTCTCATCTGTTGAATATCGAAATTATTTTCAGCTAAATCCAGCAATGCTTTGAATAGAAAAGAATGCCTCACTGATAATATTGATAGTTCTCTGAAGAGCATCATTGAACTATATTGTTTAGGTTTATTACAAATTATTTTTAATATATGTTTCTGACCAGTAATCACAGGTTTAATGTGAACATTGTATGCACTCCCATAGCATATTATTCCATAATTTATTCTAGAACCAATAACTGCATGGTATATTGTAACAATACTTCTTTTGGACATAACTGTCTGAGGTAATAGAACTTCCTTATGTATACAAATAACTCATTTTTTATCTTCTGTACATGATCTGACCAAGTGAGCCTACTATCCAATATGAGGCCCAGATATTTAACTGTACGTGCTTGTTTTATAGTTTCACAGTTACACAATATATTATTCACCTGTTGCGCACAATCTAATTTATGGAAGTAAATACTAGTTAACTCCTGATCCGTGTTTTGAAGATTAAATTGTATTATATTAGATTTGTCTATGTTGATAGTTAATTTATTTTCGCAAAACCACCACCTAAGGTGCTTAAGATCCATTTCTAATTTATTTTTAAGTTCTTGATTTGTTTTGGCCGAATAAAATATAACTGTATCGTCTGCAAAAGATGTAATCTTTCCCTGTAAGTCACCATCCGTCAAATCGTTCATAAAGACCAGGAATAAAGTACTTGATAACACTGATCCTTGAGGAATACCTATGGTAATGTCCCCGGGTTCACTCAACGTATCGTTAATTCGTCTGACCCTTTGACTCCTATTAGATAGGTAGCATCTTAACCAATCATTGGCAATTCCTCTTACTCCTGATGAATCAAGTTTTTTTAGAAGCATGTTTTTATCAATTGCATCATATGCTTTAGATATATCAAGAAACAGAGCTGCACACTTATTATTAACACTAAAACTGTCATTTATTTTTGAAATGAGATTTTTAATTGCCGCTTCTGTACTTCTTCCTTCTCGGAAACCATATTGGTTATCACTAAAAAAGTTATTATTTTTATAAAAGTTTTCAAGTCTAATCTTGAATATTTTTTCTAAAATCTTGGAAAAAACCGGTAAAAGTGAAATTAGGCGGAACTGATCTATGTTTTTACAATTTGGCTTTTTAGGAATAGGTATAACTACGCTGTGTTTGAACATGCTTGGGAATTTTCCTTTGGCAATACTCAGGTTAATTAGATCGGTTAATTTGTTCAAATAATTCATGTAAGTTTTTTTAATCATGCTTGTGCTTATCCCATCTACACCTGGCGAAGATTTATTTTTCAATTTTCTTATTGTACTTGCTACTTCCTCCGGATTTGTAGGGTGGAGAAAAATTGAATTTGTTGGAGAATTGTATGGAAACCTTATTTTTGATATTCTAGCAGACTCTTCCCTGGTTTGCAATGTGGTTTGTTCTAATTCATCATTCATTTTATTCACAACATTTAGAAAATAAGAATTAAACGAATTAGAAATTTTATTACTATCATGTATGCTATTTCCCTGCTCATCAACAATCAGTTTTAGTGGTTCTTTATTTTTTTTCAATCCTATTAACGCGTCAATTGTTTTCCACGTCTTTCTAATGTTTCCCTGGCTTTCTCTAAACAGTTTTGAATAATAATATTGTTTTCTTTCTCTCAGTTCATTACGTAAGTTATTTTTGAATGTATTGTATATTTGTTTTAAGTCGTCATTATTAGGTTGTTTGATAACATTCTTGTATAACTCATTTCTTAAGTTTATTTGCTTGATCAGATAACTATTTATCCATGGCGACCTATATTTCTGTGTCAAATTATTTTCTAAAAGAAGATTTTCTTGTGAATCTTTGATAGCGCTTTTTAAAATGTCAATGAAATTTTCCCATCCCTCATCAACTGATACTGCTGGTATTTCTCTATTCCAATCAATTGATGATAAAATATTATTCAACTTTCGGTAATTGATTAGGCATATTTTTTTATAATTTGTATCTGCTTCTTCGTTGGATCTCTTCAATCCTTCAACTTTAAGTATGATTGTACAATACTTAAGTATGATTGTAAGTATAATATTCTTCAATGTTGAATAGTCATAATGCTATATTATAATGCTGTAATTAAGCCTATTGAAGAATAACAAGATTACATACACTATTGGTCAGTGTGAAGTTAGCAGAACATTTGTCAGAAGTACATTAGAAAACGATAGTTCTGGATGCAGACACAATAGTTCTGTAGTTCCTGATAAATATGAGCAATAGTTCCATTGATATAATGGAAAAAAATGATTTTGAAATAATGCACTGCCAACTTCTAATAAAAATCCTATTCACCTCAGCAGTACACATAGAAACGCTTTCATGACTGTTACAATAGGAGATATGAATGTATAAGAAGCCACTTACATGACTGGTGGGTTCCAATCTAATAGTCTATACCCTATTATAAGCTAAAATCTTATCTATTATAAGCTAAACTAACGATCTATACAGTTTTCAACCAATTCCATTGATTAATGTGGTCTGTGGCTGGGGTGTGAAGTTGGCCCGGACGAAAATTTGAAACTTCCAAATTTGATATTTAGAAACCTAAATGAATGTCAAATTTGTCAAAACAAACCTAAACTAACGATCTAGACTATTTTCAACTAATTTTATGAAAATTCCCAGGCTGGTGTGAAGTTGGCCCGGAAAATTTGAAGTTTCCAAAAATTGGTATTCAGAAACCTAAACAAACGTCAAATTTGTCAAAACAAACTTAAACCAACGATCTAGACTATTTTCAACTAATTTTGTGAAAATTTCCGGGCTAGTGTGAAGTTGGCCCGGAAAATTTGAAACTTTCAAATTTGGTATTTAGAAACCCGAACAAACGTCAAATTTGTTAAAACAAACCTAAACTAATGCTAAACTAATGATTATAACACTTTCATTGAGAGGGCTGACATCATCCGGGCCAACTTCGCAGACGTGCTAACTTCTGTTGAGAGCGTACCATGTACTTGTCGAGCGGAAATTATGAGGTAATATGATGGATGAACGTAATATGATGGCATGATGCGTTTCCTATTGGAATTCATCATATTTTAAAAATAGTTCTTCTCTGGAGGCTGCAAAGGACCTGGCTACTTACAACCATTCCGTCTTCTGGCAGCATCTTAGTTGAGCCCAATTATGAAAGTTTAATGTGATAGCTGAAGACTTGATTCATAAATTCTCATCACAGTTTCCTTCAATAATTCTTACCTGGGGCAGCAAAGGACCTCATTACCTACATCCTTCTCCTCCGCTGACAGCATGATTTTTGATCCCAAACTATGAAAATGGTATAGAACTGAAGCCCAGAATTGTTTTCATTGATTCACACTTTTTTCCAATCTGGACGTAGTGGAGCTGGCCTGCCAAATTTGAAAACTTTTAAAGTCTCTCACGGTTGAATTTTTTGAGACAATTATGAGAATAGTATAGGAATGGGCTCCATCGAATGAGACCAATATGAAAAATATTCAATATCACTTTATTTATGAATCTATAAAAGATATTAAATACTTCACACAGACACTAAATACATAATGCAGAATTCAAATAAGTTCAGCATGATAATACAATTCAATAATTTGATAGTAGATGGTAAGGGAAAAACCACTGGCGTGAGATGACTCTTGATCGCCAGTGTGAGTAGGAAAAAAATTAAATTTAAAGTTCTCTGAAATATCTTATACTAAACTACGGAACTCTCTTCCTTATTCATATTTTATACAGTGTATACAGGATATAGAACACATTATTCCATGGAAATCGGATAAGAGAATAAGAAGTAATTTTGTCAATAACTTTACTATAAATAGTTACTATAATGACTCAATTTTTCCATTTTCTTACGTTTTACTTGAAAAAGTGAGTAATTTTCGGTTAAATTTTGCATTTGAGTAAAACATCACGTTCAATAAATGACTCACATCTCTATTCAAACAGTTGAAAATGTTGTCTGGTAGTCTACACTATTTTTAGTTGTAATCCTCGCCTGATAATTTTGAAAGCTTGTAGAACTTCTTGATCTGACGGATTCTTCTCTTCAGATTCGTCACAGTCATCATCATCATCATCATCATCATCATCAGCTCTAAGAATTGAAATGTGTGACAAAAGCAGAAGGATGGGAAAGTCCTGTCTACCTGCCTGTTCTACGAATGACAGGTTTTTGAAATTCTATTTCCAGTAACTTGCATTCAATTTCCAACATGTGTTTCAAACTCTATTCACTGTTTACCATCCTATCTTCTCCCTACCTGAACTTGTCATTATTTTTAGTTTATTGACCTTTCTGCTGAACTAAACAATTCTGACTGTTGGCTTCTTATTCACACTACATTTTGTATGTTGAAGTGAAGAGAGATAACTTTGTAGTTGAGAGGTCCAAAATTCGTTATAGAAGAAAATAAGGAGCCAAAATTCTGAAATGTCATGGGACAAGGTAAAAATATTTGTTGCTTAGAAGAATTTATTAAGTGGTGGCTTGTTATAGAGAGGCTCGACTGTATAGCAATTTGAATATAGTGTGCTTGTATAAACTGTATATAGGGATGTCAATCCCGGGATCCCGGGATCCCGGTCCATTTTTGATACCTAACAATCCCGGGATTTTTCAGCGTCAATCCCGGGATTTTCGGGATTGTAAACCTGAAATTGTGAATTATATTTTTCCAAAAACAATTCAATACGGTATGGAATTCATTTACGGTGATGAATATGAGTTTTTATAACTAATTTATTGTTCCAAGTGTTTGACTAATATATTCTACAGGCACAGCCTACAGTTGCATATTAAACATAATATTGATTGTATACTGTACTCTGTACTGGCTTAATAGAATTCGCATTATCAGTTCGCATAATTGGCAGAATGGTTGTTGATCGGTTGTTATGTCTCTACACTACTTGTTTCTGTTTACACAGCACCACAATTACCAGTCTAGACGGCGCAATATTTGCAATAGTGCTGATGGCATTTCCTTGAATTGCATTCCGAACTTTGAAAAGACTTCAGAAATCAGAAATAAAAAAGCACTAACGATTCACTCTCTGCCTAATTATTCCTCACCTCTTCTCTTGCTCTATCATAAGTAGAATATCTAGTTGAAGTGAATATTGTAGTTGACTCTACGAAATTTCATTTAGTAGTGTAGTGGTTCAGCTTTCGCATTGTTTGGTCGGTATGGCGTTACGGTCTTACAAAAATTATTCTATTATATTATTAATTCACTTATCAGTATTTGACGTAATTCAAGTGTGAGCTCTATCCCGTCCTGATGTGGGATAGAAATGCTTTTGTTATACATAAAAAATACTCTGATGAGTTATCTTGCTTTCCTCAGTTCTCACTATCATCTGGGATACAGCAAATTTGAGGTAGGACATGAAATGAAACAGTTACTCCTAATCTTGAAAACATTTATAGAAATAGAATGTTCAATTTTGAAATTATTCCCAAGTATTTTTTTTCATTTTAATAATAGCCTCTCCCTCTTTAATGAGCCCTTTTTCATCTCCACTCACTGTTATTGAACATGTAATTGAGGAGGAACAATTGGTTAGAATGCATTAAACTGATTTTTGCCAATCCTGGGATCAGTCCCGGGATCCCGGGATTGATATTGGATAATCCCGAAATACCGGGATTGGGAATCAGTCCCGGGATTGACATCCCTAACTGTATAGCAATAGGCCTATATAGATGTAGTAAATAATATATAATAAACAATATATAGGAACATAATTGACCGAGCAAAGTGAGGTCTAAGATTTAAGTCGACGGTTTTGCATTTCTCTTTATGTTTATAATTATGTTCCACATTTACGGCGAAACGCGGTAATAGATTTTCATGAAATTTGACAGGTACCTTTTTAAGTTGTGGGTCAACGTATATACAAGTGAGTAACGTCTACATTACTAACACATATATACATTACTAATGTAATGTTCCACATTTACGGCGAACGCGGTAATAGATTTTCATGAAATTTGACAGGTACCTTTTTAAGTTGTGGGTTAACGTATATACAAGGCTTTTGGAAATTTTGCATTTCAAGGATAATATAAATGGAATAGGCGCATCCTTCATACACCAATATTAGAGTAAAAATCACACTAGAATATTTTTCATCATAGATCAGCTGTCGAGAGGATTATAAATTGCATGCAATGACGCAAGCAATTTAATATATCAATGTAAATTGAAGAAAAACAGCTGTTGTTCTTCCGGCAACCGTTAACAGTCATCCTGCAATGCGGCCGAAACACTTCCAAGCCAGACACCCATCTCGAATGACAACAACGCCAAGCTGTAAGAAACCATCCTGCACTGCGGCGCTAGGTTAAGAGATGATAAGACCAGTAGACTTGTGGACCAATTTGAGATTGTTTCATGATTTAGAATTGCAGTCCATCCACAGAGTCACATGAAACGAACTATCTGCAGCCATCTCTAGTTATTTTTTTATATTTTGACGATGTCTGTCTGGCGACTGCCGGTCATGGACTGAATATACTGACGTTCATCAGCCTTTACATCCTCCTGTACTTGGTAAATGTCAAGAAGATACAGCATACTCTGTCTGCCCGTAGTGACATCCACTACCACAACACCACGCGCCGTGAACTGCTGGATGTCCCCAGGAGTCGCCTCCACCGATTACAGGCCAGTTATTAGATTTCTGCCCTGAAATTCTGCAACAAGCTGCCTATTGTGTGGAGCGATTGGATGAGGCCGCCTTCAGGAGAACCGTTCGGAAGCTAGTATTATGTGACAAGGCATATTACAGTGTAAATGAATCTATGGGCCATAATTTGAACTTTTACTGTAAGCGCGATCACTGGATCACTATTATGGGCTGAATTACGGTATGTATTTTGAGTTTTTTGACGCCATCGATCCCAAAATTGTGGGTAATGGATAAAGCAGAATGTATTAAAGGGACTCCTGAAGGGAAACAGGTAATGATGTGATATGATGTCATCCGCAAAAAGTAATGAACCCTGCCTGATTGTGAAGTTGTACATAAGCAACATGAACAGCATGGAATTTAGAAAGAGCAATGGAGACACTCACACTGAACGCTTACAGGGTATGTAGCTTTTAAAGGTTGCTTGCAGTGTACGGTAAGTAGCTACAGAGAAGCCTAAAGTTGAACGAAAAAGACTAAGAAGTTGTCAAAAAACTTTTGAAAATTCAATATGAATAATTACCACAATATGAACTTCTCAACTACACAAAAAGAGAAGCCTAAAGTGTTTCAATGGCTCTTTTCAGATATTTTTCGGCTGATGCATCTTTGACGTGCACTTGCACCGACACGCATCTAATGTGATAATACACTTAGATTCAATTAGAGGAATAATTAAGGTACCGTTCTGAAAAAGTTATATTGTTTATTAAACTTACTATTCTTTGGTTCCAAGTTCAGACTCATTCAAACCGGCATCATTTTCTTCCATGACAAGTAAATTGAAAAAATGAATGAACAAGTGTATCACGTAATTAATATGATGTTTTTCTACAGTTGTATATAGATTGTTTTGTTTTCTTTTACATAAAAAGCAAATAAGTTTTGATGTGGTGCATTTAACAAGGATATAAATCTGCCACTGAATTTACACTCAAACAGCTGTAAATAGAGAATACCCTATATTATTTTATTTCATGACACTACTTTAGAATTATATTTCTAAAAGTTCAGAAGACAAATAAACTTTTAGGATACTTTAAAAATGATATTTTTTTCTATAGTACTCAAAGTTCTAAGCTAACCAAATTTTAACAAAACGGCAAAATTCATCACGGCCATCTAAAGTCGTAAAGTGTTGAACGGCCATGCAATATTCCAATTCAGTCCTACAATCTAGGAATCACCGGAATTTTCATATTCTATTAAAAGTATTAAATACTTTAGAATTTGATTTAAGCAAATTTTGCTCAATAAGTAATTATTTTCATAATTTATTATTTTCAAATAGTTCAATAATTATTAAAATCCAAAACAAAGCTGACTCATTTCTCCTCGATGAATTTGAATTTCATACTTTTGTATAATAATATACATCTATTTCAATCTGAAGGTTGAAAGTATTATATTGAAATCAAATATGATATATTCGATTTGTTTTGTAACAAAGAACCGCGAAATTCAAACTGTTATCCATGCCATGACCAAACTCCATTATTATAGTATATATCATATCAATTTATAAATTGATGTATATCTGTATTTTATCAATAAACTATAGATATAACGCATAATTAAACCCGTATGTTCTATATATTTGATGCTCAAAAGTGACAACGAAGGAAATGTCCAAATGGAAATTGGCTACCAGGGTAACAGAAAGATGTAGAACTTTACTGAAACTTGGGAAAAGGAATGTGACGTCATCTACAGACGAAAACTTCATCGATCAAAAATATTTATCTGCTTATTCAATCTCTCTCATGTGCTTTTGACGCAAACATTACAAGGAATTACCTCCATAACACATCAGATTTGTCAATTCAATCACGTGAAATCATATTTAAAATTAAATTCTCACGATCTGTAACAAGTCGTGAATCGGTTCATGATGTCATATGGTGTGACGTCATGTTCACTCACTCCATATTATTATCTAGCATTTGTAAGCAACCTAATTCCAATTGCTCTGATATAATAATAAAAAAATAGTAAAATTACTTTGAAAAATTATTACTATGATATATCAACATTATTTTATTAATTGTTGGATTGAAAATTAAAAAGCTTTGAACCGCCAACAAGATTATCAAGGCACTGAATTGAAATTTGAATTTTGAAATTAAAACATTATAAATTTAAGGTTAGGAACTTAGAATTGAAGAAAATTTTCTTTTTGAATTAAAAACTATAATAAATCTGATTTTCTTCATGTCTAGAAAGTAAGCATTTTTCCATTGATTTATATTTATTTCATAGCTTTTAATCTTTTAAAAAATAATGACTTTAGAATGGTTTGTTTGTCAGCTAGTTTAAGCTGTTATTTTTTTAAGTTCTCATTTTATACTATAAGTTAATTGTCAAGTCGAGGGTTTAGAGTCATAGTAGCGTATCTACAAAATTCCGTTTTTTAGCTTATCTGACCTATCTAAATAACTTTTCTTGGTCTATTTAGTGACACACACGCTTATCTCATTGCATCAGCCATTGGAAAGATAAGTGGATATCGTATCTACAATCGAGTGATGAAATAAATGACACAAAAGCATATGTTCTGTTACCCTTCTTTGACTTGAACAAAACTGAATGACACAAAAACTTATCTTCAGTTAGTGACCTACATAATAGCTTGTGTGACAGTAACTTTGAGCTCACAAAGCTCACAAAATCAATGCTAACATAACCTTTATAGCCCATAAGTCTTGATTTAACAAGATAATCAGACTAGCTTTTATTCTGCTCAATGATCACGAAAAACAGAGGAGTTTTTTTCGTGTGAGTTGGCAAAGAAATGCTTGAAGGAAGCTGATGATTGTGAGTTGGAAGAAAGTTTATTTATTCATTCAACTTCCAACGGTACAACACCAATTTCACATAAAAATAACATAGAAAAAGAGATACAAGCAAAGAATATATGGATAAATAAAATACAACAATATAATATGTATATACAACAATAGAAAAACAATGTGGATAATTTGAAGACAAAAATTAAAATACAGAATGAATCATAGTTAACATACAATATTATATAAGTGAAACGACCCATGGAAGTTTACCACAAGGAGCATAAACAAGAAAGGGAACACCAAAATCACACATGCAGGGATCTTTTCATAGTTCTCCTTAGAAAGCTCAAGGACACCCCAAAGAAATCAACGTCAGCTGCAGCAGCCTCACAACCAGAGCGAAGTATTCTAGAAAGCCCATTATTATAGGCATAGGCTGTTGTGTGAGAGCATCTGTGGAAAATAGAACCTTGAGTACATTCCTCTTGAAACACAGATGTTAATACTAGCCAGAAGTTCAGGGCAGTCCAAATATCCATTGACAGTCTTGAAAAGAAGGACCAGGTCGTTGTGTTCTCATCTCAGAACCAAAGGGAGGAGATGAAAATGTCTCTCAATCTCCTCCACAGGAACTTCAAAGTACTTGAAACCCATCCTGCAGCTCAGCATCCTCACGAAACGTCTCTGCACACTTTGCAGCAGGTTAATCTGGTACAGATGATATGGTGCCCAGATAATAGAGCTATATTACAACACTGGAAGAACAAGAGCCCTAAACAAAACCAAGAGACTCTTGGGAGAACTGAAATCCCTGGTGGACCTGAATATAAAGCCAAGGAGAGATCCAGCCTCTCCAGTGATCACACTTATGTGATCCAGTGGGCTAAGAGACTGAGTCATATTCACTCCAAGGTCCTTGAAATTGCATACTCTTTTCAAAGGAATGCCTCTCAAGGAGTATTGAGAATCAAGTATAATTGTTTCACGCTTGAAAGACATTACTACACACTTGGTTACATTCAGAGCCATACCATTATCAAGGCACCACAAATCAAGGTTGTTGAGAGAATGCTGCAGAGATTCATGTCCTAAGTCTTGCAATACCCTGTCGAATAACTTGACATCATCAGCATACATTAGAAACTTGGATGATATGAAGCTTTTAATGTCGTTTATAAACAAGTTGAAGAGGAGGGGGCCCAAATGGGATCCCTAAGGGACTCCAGAGGGAGCCAGGACAGGAGATCACATAAGATTCTCATATCTGACAATCAGAGTTCTGTCCCTCAGATGGCTGTTCAATCACTTGAGCATGACACATGCACCTCATAACCCTCCAGTTTGGCAACCAGGAGAGAGTGGTTAACTCTGTCGAAGGCCTTTGAGAGGTCTAAATACAGACAATCGACCTGGCAGGCATTCTCGAAGGCACTCATCTCATATTCCTGGAATAGGAGGTGGACACAACCCTGCTATGTAAAACAAATACCTGATTTTCACAAGTGCGATTTAGCTTCCATATTTTTGGAGTTTCAGAATATGAATTACCCAGTTCCAAATTTTGATGATAACATTAGAGCTGTGGAACATTTCAGTAATTTCTGTAGGTATATGAGCTTGACCATCAAGAGGTTCACACTCATGAGAAGGGTTCATGTCTCTAGTTTCCCTAAGTGGTTCCATTGATTTAAGAAGATTGATTGTAGCCAAGAAAACTGCTCATAGAAAGTATAAGGCAATTGGTAGTATTCAGCTCTATGAAGTTTTATGCAATTTGAGGGATCAATGTCGTGTTTTGACAAGGCGGTGTTACAATAACTATTTACTTGGATAAGAGGAATTTGTTTAGACAAATTCTAAATCTTTCTGGACTCATGTGGATGGTTTGAGAAAAGGCTCAGCCAGACCCACTTTTATGAGACTGGACACAAAAAGTGCTGCAACTCCTGTTGATAATTAGTGTGAACTCTTCGCTGATTATTTTTCATCTATTTTTGTGCAGGACACGGTTAATGTCCCGACATTTGATTTTGGTTGAAACCAGTTAGTTCCATCCTGCTCCAATCAATATTCAACGCAGATTGGAAGCTCTGGATGTTGGCAGAGGAACTGGGCCTGATGAAATATCCCTTCCTGTAACTAGGTTTTTCTGTTCTGGCCATTCACCTGGTCATACTGGCTCAGCCTTGCTGAAGCTTGGTGTCTTCCCCAGAGATCTCAAAAACAGTTTCTTGGTACCTATATACAAATCTGGAGATCGAGGTGATGTAAGAAACTATAGATCTATTACAATACAGTCTGTAATTGCCATGGTCTATGAGAGCATTGTTATGGACCACCTGTATTTCCACTTGCATAAAATGATACATTTTTGGAAATTGATTATGGTCACAATAGCGTAACTAGAACAAGGTATTTCATTTTTAATTTTATTTAATTGAATTTTCAATAATTCATCGGAATGAATGCACTGGTAGAAGCACAAGATTCATACAAGATTGATATGTGAATTCCAGGTATTTGAAATTAATACAGACCTCAGAAATAGTGAGGGAGTGTGAACTCATAGTTGTTTTTTGCTCTCCTGAAAAGTTAGGTTTTTGTAGATACGCTACTATGACTTTTAACCCTCGAAGTATTGTATCAAATTAAGTTGTTGTAAGTCAATTGTTTAATATATCTCATTTTCTCCCATTTACACTAACAGACTTATAAAATCCTTTGAACTTCCATGATTTCTAGAAAGGTATTACAGTTTTTTTGTATACTGAAGTTTAAAAATTGGTACCTAATATTCCCTGTTTTTAATTATATATGGACCTATGACTTTAGTACTAAAAAGTGCTTTACTTTTGAAGGCACCTTTGACAAGTATTGGTTTGGTTGACAAGCATTCTTTGCCGCTTGCACAAAAGCCGGTTAAATTATAATTGTAATATTAGGCTAATATGTCACATGCATATATTATGTAAAACATATACATAAACATAAAAAAAAAACAATTATTATAGAGAAGGCTTTTCAGAAAATAGGCTTTTCCGATTGGTTCTTGTAGCTTAATCACGGTTAAAATTAAACTGGCTTTTGTGCAACCTGTACTAACTCATGTAATCGGTTATCTAATGATTTACCTTTACCCTACTCAAATTTTCAGTGATAGTTTACCCTCAAGGTAGACTAACTCTAGATGAATTACTGTCAAAATACTTGAGTCTTATCAGGAAATTTATGGTTTATACAAAATTTATCACGTGGTTTTAAGAGTGGAAATTATTGTCCAAACTTCGCCACGTCAATGTGTTCATTCCATTCTATTTATAAACGGTGTCCTGCATTCTTTATTTGAACAGTATTTCTTTCTGAATATCAATAATTATTTAGGTTACTTCTTGGAAAACAAGAAATAGGGGAAATTAAATTTTTCATAAATAAACGAATTTTTTTAAATGTTCTAAATATTATGGGGAATCAGAGATTATTCGCAGGGTCTTTTCTGTACAAGCGGAATAGCCATCATATAATAAAGAAAATAATTGTCTTGAACATAATGTATTCTTTCAGGAATGTTGCAATGGAGGAGCCACAATGCAAGGTTTTGGATTTACCTTCGGCTGAAGCACTCAGAAGATCAATATTGCATATTAAGAAGCCCGTTGTAATTAAAAAATCAGTGGAATCCTGGCCCATTTTGAAATGGAGCTTGGTAGACTGGAAAACTGCCTTGGGAGATGTGAAACTCCCTTTCCGCACCGGTTCCAGTGATTGCACCCAGGTTTGTAGACATCAGTAGTTACAAATAATTTGAGTTGAGATTGTATAGTGAGGTCCACGTTTAAAAGGCAGTATTTGATTAACATTGGAGTTGCTGTAGTGAGGTCCACGTTATAATGGCAGTGTGTGATTTGAAATGGTGTTGCTATCTTTGTCTATCGTTCAACAAAGCAGATGACGCTATCTCTTCCACGCATTGCGTTGTTGCCACATCGTTTATCAACAATATAGAAATTCAACTAATTGACATAATATTCAATCACAATCATGAAAATTTATTATCACATCTTTAAAAAATATATTTTCTTGACAAATAAAATATGATTAACCATTTTCAACAATAATGAAAAGTTAAATTCATCAGATATACCAGTATCAGCTGTTTGGGTGGCAAGTGACAAGGCTGAGATCTGGCAATATACTTCTATCTTCCTACACTGCCATTATAACGTGAATCTCACTATATCCTTGTCTATCATTCGACAAAGCAGATAGCGCTATCCTTCTCTAGCTCCGCATGCCTGGTAATTTTTCAACAATCGGAAAAATATTCAATCTCAATTATAAAAACTTACTACCGTATTCAATCATTTAAAAATATGTTTTCATGACAATTAATCAAACAATAATGAACAGTCAATATTATATCAGATATTCCGGTATCAGGTATCCTCTATTGAAGGCAAGGTAGAGAATGGGCAATGCTGTTCTCCCATATTTCTCCACTGTCATTATAACGTGGTCCTTACTAGAATGGTCTCATTCAGTGTGGAGAGTGGCTATTCCGGGGACCTATTCCAGTGCCGAGCGCCTCCTATCTCTATATATAAAAATGTTTGTTTGTTCCCTACAGACTCGAAAACTACTTGGCAGAACGGCATGAAACTTTGGGGATATGTTGTGTAAATATTGGGGATGGATTCTGACCAGAAATTTCAATAGAGGGGCTAATAATTATTATATATTAATCATTTTTACAGACCTATGTTTTCGAAATTTTGGACCGAGCGTCTACCTATAATTTAGCATCTAAAGTTACCAGCTTTATAATAAACACGTCACCCTGTGATGAATTAGTAGTTAATTGGTACGGTACCAGCTGTAGATAATCGTTCCTTAGAAGACCTATACAAATAATTATCACTCCCCTATCATTGAGAAACTGGAAAATGTTGGGAAAAAATTATTCATCTCATGAAAGAGAGCTGTTCATATTGCATTCATTAATTACTGAAGAATGACAGACTAAATTAATTTTTTTGCATTTAGCACAGCTTATATTCATCCTAAAATGGAAGATGGAAAGAATATGGAATTCTGTGTAATTCATCGTACATCGTATATTTCCTGGACCATCTATTGACAATCAACAACTATGAAAGCATTAAAATCATCTTTGAAACACTGATTTAACCTATCTATTTTTTTTAATTCAACACTTAACTGATAGATATTACTACCAATTGATGGCGAAGAATATGGTTTCGGAATAATAAATGCTGAATGACTAAGCACATAGTCCGTATTGAGATGTAAATGAAAATATCGATTGTCAGATAAATTTCATGATTTACCATGAGATTTAATGACTTTTTGGCGGTATGAAGTTCGCCGGGTAAGCTGGTAAATCATATTCATAATGGGGACGCGAATGTCCCTCCATGGTTGACTCTCAGCTCAGAAATATTGGAAGTACGGTACCACACAAGGTGGTCTTAGCTTTCCAAGCTCATATCTCTGCATAAATGCATTCTGTCCTAATACATTCAATGTTTTTAGAAAAAGGTTTTGAGTATTAAAGCATCATTTATTTATTTATCATTTACAATCAACTTAAGGACAAAGAAACAGACTACAGTCCAAAACTTCTTTTCATCCCAATTATGAACATTGGTTTGTAAGCATTCCAATTTTCAATCATTCATTTATCAATACCTGAATTACTTTCCTCTTCATCAATGCCAGCAAGGCCAGATGGATTGTGTCAAGAGTTATAGTTTATTACTTTTACATTACAACTATATCGAGATGGCAGCATGGATCAAACAAGTCATCCAGAAAATGTTCCTGAATGAAATAAAATGGCTTTCTCCTAAGCCAACACTTTAGTTTTGAGTTGAATGCTGCTACAATAATTGAAGTGATCTACAATAATAAATATCATAATCTTAATGAGGGAAACCAACAAGCTGGAGTAAGAAATAGGATTTCCAAAACGGGACATAGTTGAATTACATTTAAAATTAACAAAATTATTAGATTTCGAAAAATTATAAAATTGAACACAAAATAAAATAAAAAGAAAATAGTGTAAAGTTTCAGCTATTTTGAATTATTTAGGAATGTTTCATTTTGTCAAGGAAAAAAGTTTGAAATTATAGAAACGAGAAAATAAAGATTATCATAAAAACTACGATTACGCCCCGTTTTGGAAAGCCAATTTTCTTACTCCAGCTGTTTAAAGTCTAGAAATTAGCTAAATCCCGAGCTCGGAAACCGGCCCTACTGTAAGCTTAGCTTAAGCATTGACATTATAGTTTGTCTGAATATGGTTTTGTAATACGTTTATTCAATAATCTATATGATTGATATTTTGAAATCTATACAAGATCGTAGTTATGGCTGTAATACAAATTTCATTCTTTGTTTCTCATTTTTAGGTACCTCAATGGGAAGGTTCCTGCAAAATGTTGAATTATTCAGTGGAAGAATTTCTGTCGATTACGGAAAATCAAGGCAAACAAGATTGGCTGTATTTCGATTACAAGTATATGCATGAATGGTTCAAAAACCATCCTACCATTTTGGAGGTGAGTTATATACCGGGTGTTTCAAAAAGAATGGCCCTATTTTAAACAGTTATATTTAAAAAAAAATGTATACAGAAACCAATTTTACATCAAATTACTCACAAAAGTATCAAGTTTTGATGATGTATTATAAGTGTTCTATGTGCCCTCCTTTTGAGGCTCGGAAGACATCTAGACGGTAACCAAATTCATCCCAGATGTTTGCAAGATGTCTTTCTTCTCAGACTGTAGCTACTGCATTAGTTATCCTGGTTTTTAGATCCTCAAAATCAAGTGCTAAGGGAGGAACAACGTTAAAGATCGTGTTTATGTTGCATGTATGCATCAGTTATCCTTGTTTCTAGCTCCTCAATATCAAGTGCTAAGGGAGGAACATAAACACGATCTTTATCGTTGTTCCTCCCTTAGCACTTTATATTGAGGAGCTAAAACCAGGATAACTGATGCAGTAGCTACAGTTTGAGAAGACAGACAGACATCTTGCAAACATCTGGGATGAATTTGGCTACCATCTAGATGTCGTCCGAGCCTCAAGAGGGAACAAAGAACACTCATCATAAACTTGATACTTCTGTGAGTAATTTGATGTAAAATTGATTTGTGTGAATCATTTTTTTTTAAATAAATATAACTGTTTAAAATTGGGTCATTGTTTTTGAAACACCCTGTATAACAATTTACTATCCATGAGGGTTATCTTTATATTAGTGTAACTAAAGTGAGGTCCACGTTATAATAATGGCAGTGGAGAAAGATAGGATAAAAACATTGCCAAACCTCAGTCTTGTCAATGCCTTCTATAGACAGCAGATACAGGTTTATTGGTGTAATATTAACTGTTCATTCTCGTTTAAAATATAAATTATATTTTATTAAGCAATAAATTATATTTTCAATGATTTCATAATGAATTTACATAATTTGGATGAAATATTTTGTTATTTTATGAATAATTCTACATTCTTAAAAACGATCTGGCAACAGAGCAAAGCGAGAAAGAGATAGCGCTGAATGAAAGACAAGGATAGCAATACCGTTGCTAATCTAACACTGCCATTATAACGTGGACCTCACTATAGCTTAGAATTATAAGATAAGTATGAGGAATAAAAAAATGAAAACTATAATAGCACAGAAAATTCAAAGAATTGTCTACTTCTTTCACAAAACCTTATTAGTTGCTGACGTCTCTTCCTAATTATATTGAGAATACAAAATAAATGAAGAAACACAGTAAACAGGTGAATGTTTTAATTTGCAGTCAGTATCATGGGCCCGACTGGGATTCACGGAATTGAAAGGCATTGACTCAACAATGTGGCTTGGAAGCAAGGGGGCCCACACGCCCTGCCACAAGGACTCCTATGGTCTTAATCTGGTGGCCCAGCTTTATGGCAAGTAATGCAATTTTCTACATTTTCATAACACAATTTGTTCGCATTCAACCTACAATATTATCTATAATTGACCGAACGTAGTGAGGTCTATGTTTCAATTCGGATTTTCTTTTGTCTGTCTGTATGTAACGCATTTACGGCCAAACGCGTTGATAGAATTCGATGAGATTTGGCAGGAATATTCCTCTTTCAACTGCGCTTCGATGTATACTCAAGGTTTTTTTGAAATTTTGCATTTTAAGGATAATATACGAAAATAAAAAGAATTCCTCCATACTCCGATATCACTATATATCCTATTTCTATTATATTAAGCGAGCAATTTCTGTATATCTGTTTTTATTTTTTTATCTGGTTATTTATGTTCAACGGTTCTTGAAAAAGGCTCTAACGATTTTCACGAAATTTGGAACATAGTAGGTTTATGATATAAAAATTCGATTGCACTAGTTCTCATCCTTGGGAAAACTTGGTGAACGACATTTAAAGGATAATTCATCCTTGGCTGTAACCAAAGACCTTAAAGAGATATGGCATCTTAAAGGTCTTTGGCACCTTGCATCTTTAAGGTCTTTGGCTGTAACAGCTGAGACTTTCGTCGTCTGTGGATAGTAAAAAGTGAGCGAGTGATTCTGTGGAAAATCAAAATATCGCATCCCCGAAATTCATAAGCTGACGTATAGCCAGCTGTAAAATATAAACACGATCATTTTAGAGAATTGTGTTCTGTTTATCAATAAATAAAAATAACAAGCGAAGCTCGGTGCCCCGATATTCTAATCTGAAGATAGGATTAATTAGACTATAGAATTATTCAGAATAAATCAGCTGACAAGTGGATTATTGATTGAATTCATTAAACAGATGTCTGGAGAAGCCATGTCTATTTCTATAAGATCTATGGTTTCAATATTTTGTTTTGCATTCATGGTATTATTATGCGTGCCCATCAGAATTATATCAATATTCTCACATTTAAAAAAAAACAAATTTAATAGGTGATTAAAAATAATTGAATGAACTAGATAATGCTGAAGAGATTATTATTATATGTTTATTGAAAAAAAATTAATTTTCAAATATTTGATAAATATTTTCATCATATGGTAAGATTATCACGGAACTGGATGAATATGGAATACAAATTCAAACTGTCACCTGGTCATATGGGATATATGAATCATATATTTATCTCATATTGATCAGGATTTTAGAGTTTTAAATTGGAAAAGTTTAATGAACAGTGTTTTTGTCCTTGAACAATTTATGTCATCGACAGAAAGATTGTTTATTTCATTTGTTGTCAAAATTAATGTAGCTTCTCTTTTGTTTTTAATAACAAACTTGCCGCTTATGCGACTGATAAAAATATGTACTTGAAATGGCTTTCATGTTTGGCATTGACTGAGTTATATTTAATACCCAAAATTTTTCTTTTGGTCAGTGTGTGAGCTCGTTCGATAGGACTGAAAGTTAAGTCCGGCTGTTCCAGTGAAAAAGGCTTGATTTCGGTTCGTTTAATAGTACAGTTATTCTGTCACAGATCGGGCAGTATAAAAATAATTGTATTGTTAAGGGAGACGGGTTCTGAGCCTATTCATTGGTTCAGTTAATATTTGTTTTTTTTTTAAATACTAAAGTCGCGAAATACCAGTGGATGCCAAAGTGGGAAGCTATTTCAAAAAGGTAGGTGACTACTGAATCATTTGCTCTTAAATTTTCATAGCCACAAATATTGAATCCTCATTAGCAGCAAGCGAGTGTTTTTCCCATTAATTCAAATATTGTTTTATAATCAGATTAATCTTATTTTGTTCAAATGTAAATATGTTAAAGATTCATTAAAGTTCTAGTTATTCTGTTCTTTTCTTGTTATCAAAGTTTTTTTCCCCTTTCATATTTGGTGTAGGCATATCTTGCTTACATATTTTGGTGGAGGCTTCTCCCGCCGTTCCATATCGTGCTTACAAAACGTGAACTGAGTTTGTTAACATTTCAAACAGGTGACATCAGATACTTGTGGATGAGAAAATTGCGTGTGATCTACTGTTCACAGAACTACTAGTATAATAAAGGAAAGAATTGGTGTACTCACGTACGGGATAGGAATCATCACGTCTGATCTACTCAACTGATTAACATGAAATTTTTCATGTAGATTCTTAATTTATCGAGGATGGTTATTGGCCTATTTTGAATTCTTAAAGATTTCAATCGGTCAAGTTTTCAGTTTGTCAAGTTTTTAATTTGACCTTTGTGGAGCACTGGTTACCTGCTAGTTGTACAATATATAGTAGTACCATGGATAAAAGACAGCATAAGTAGAGATATTCCATGGTGTAGGTCGTTCATGTTCCAAATTTCAAGCTGAATTTTTCCTAACTCAAGCCGATTACTGTCTTCTATTGTCTTTTATTACTGTTTTTCCCGGGTGAGAATGTAAGAACGTCACAGTATGAGAGACTACCAGCGTCATATAGATTTACGAAAAATAATACTAGGACTATCGGCTTGAGTAAACAGTGGAATTTAGAACATAAACGACCTATACCTTGGGATATCTTCTCATGCTATCTTTTTTCTACCTAATTATAATAACAGGCCAGCAAACCGGAGTAAACAGCTGTTATGACCGCAGTGGCCTGTTGTTATAAGTAGGTACGATCATAGGGAAAAGATAGCATAAAAAGATATCCCATTTTATAGGGCGGTTATGTTCCAAATTTCAAGCTGAATTTTTCCTAACTCAAGCCGATTACTGTCTTCTATTGTCTTTTATTACTGTTTTTCCCGGGTGAGAATGTAAGAACGTCACAGTATGAGAGACTACCAGCGTCATATAGATTTACGAAAAATAATACTAGGACTATCGGCTTGAGTAAACAGTGGAATTTAGAACATAAACGACCTATACCTTGGGATATCTTCTCATGCTATCTTTTTTCTACCTAATTATAATAACAGGCCAGCAAACCGGAGTAAACACGTACGGGATAGGAATCATCACGTCTGATCTACTCAACTGATTAACATGAAATTTTTCATGTAGATTCTTAATTTATCGAGGATGGTTATTGGCCTATTTTGAATTCTTAAAGATTTCAATCGGTCAAGTTTTCAGTTTGTCAAGTTTTTAATTTGACCTTTGCGGAGCACTGGTTACCTGCTAGTTGTACAATATACAGTAGTACCATGGATAAAAGACAGCATAAGTAGAGATATTCCATGGTGTAGGTCGTTCATGTTCCAAATTTCAAGCTGAATTTTTCCTAACTCAAGCCGATTACTGTCTTCTACTGTCTTTTATTACTGTTTTTCCCGGGTGAGAATGTAAGAACGTCACAGTATGAGAGACTACCAGCGTCATATAGATTTACGAAAAATAATACTAGGACTATCGGCTTGAGTTAACAGTGAAATTTGGAACATAAACGACCTATACCTTGGGATATCTTCTGATGCGATCTTTTATCTATAGTACCTAACAGACCAGCAAACCGGAGTAAACAGCTGTTATGACCGCAGTGGCCTGTTGTTATAAGTAGGTGCGATCATAGTGAAAAGATAGCATAAAAAGATATCCCATTTTATAGGGCGGTTATGTTCCAAATTTCACTGTTAACTCAAGCCAATTAGGTGGGCTGTCCACTAGAACCGTTTTCGTCCGAACTAGCATCGGCCGATAACTACCGAACTCGACCGAACGATCCCCCAACAAAGAAAGGAATAGATGCTCGTCCATTGCAACAGGCTCCTACGGCCGTGCACGGCCGTCTCCGGCCAATCAATTTTTCGATCCGAATTGAATGGGATTTCCCGGCTCCATCCGGCCGAACTAACTAGTCGAGCTGAGACAACAAAGTGTTCCTAACCTAAATTGATTCACAGTCTTGTTTTTTGAAGTAGTTCTGTGTCATAAAGATGTTTTACAAGCATTGTCTATTTCAATGACGGCTGAAAATTCAGCACATCATCATACTCTATAATAATTTATTGTGTCGTAGCGTTCATCCTCAAATAACCTCCAAAGTCATCAAACAATATCATTTCAAGTTTTCAAGATAAAATAAATTCAAAAAAAATTCAAATTCAAAAATTAGTTTATTTCGCACAACATAATATTATAACAAAACATTGTACCGGCAAAAAATACTAATGAAACTCCACTTTGAAAAACAACTTATTTTAACGTTATCTGTTTTGCTTTAGAGGACAAAAAGATAAATCGAAATAAAGATGGGCACACCTAGGCATAAGCCCTATTGGAGTGCATTTCTCTTAAAATAAAAAATTAAAGACTTTAGAATAGTATTAAAACAGTAATAGACCACTTCTACGTTTGTTGATATTTAGTTAATAAATAAATATTCAATAATGATTTTTGTATGATAATATGAATAAATATCTGTGAATTTAAACAGTTATTTTAATGTTTTAGGGAAATTATGAGTTAATCTATTTTGTTTCTAACAACAAAAAACTAAGAGAAAATACTGAATTCAAGTGGAAAAATGTAGAAAATTCTATTGATGTGGGATTAGAATTTTATATTGTGATTGTGGAAAGTAATAAATAAATAATTGATAATTAATAGGTACTTGGATGAATCTTAGACTTTGTAAGTAAACAAACAAGGAAGAATCACTTTCCCTACTAACTAGCTTGCCACTTCACTTTCTGGCAACCAGCCAACTACTTAACTGAACTGACGAAAACGGTTCCAATGGACGACCGTGTTCGGCCGAGTTGACGGCAGGAAGATTCGTCCGATCCAACGGCCGAACGGATCGGTTGAATACGGTTCCAGTGGACGGTTACCCTTATAGTCCCAATAGTTCTTTTTCATGAAGCTATGTGACGCTGGTATTCTCTCATAATGCACCATTCTTACACTCTCACCCGGCCAAAACAGTAATAATAGACAATAGTCGACAGTAAACGGTTTGAGTTAACAAAAAATCGGCTTGAATCGGTTTGAGTTAACGAAAAATTGGCTTTAAACTTGAACTCTTCAATAATAGAAACAAGGTGATTAGTCTGATTGAATCGTCTGTTTCTAGAAAGGCGTGGATACTGTTTTCACCGGATGATGACGACTCTTTGCAGCCTACTAGAATTCCCTATGAAGAATCTAGTATATTCAGTAAGATAAACTTTTTCTGCAGAAAATCATTAAGAGGTGAGTCATTAATCTACCAGATATCATACACTTACATCATCAATTGAAATTTAGCTCATAACTCATATTAAACCGATAGAACAAAGAGTAGAATGATATGGCAAGTCTATAGTGAGGTCTACGTTATGATGGCAGTAAAGAAAGATAGGAAAACAGCTTAGCCGATTCTTGCCTTGCCACTGGCGTCTATTGGATAGCTTATACCGGTATATCTGCTGTAATATTAACTGTTCATTTTATTATATATTGTGACCTAATTATGATTTTATGTATTGTAATTTTATAAAATATTTTGTGACGTAGCCTTATGTACTATTGTATCGCCAGGCTGAATAAATTATACACTTTATTATCTTAGTGTTTTTGCTGATTCTACGTTTTGCTTTCTTCTAAAAAATATTGACGTGGCTGATACAAATTGTAAAGTGTTTGTCTGTGGCAATAAATTGATTTGATACCCAAATAATTGTTTCATTGTTTCCAGGTTTCAAGAAAGCCTACTTTGTAATCCTGAATCCCGGAGATGTACTAGTGGTTCCAAACGGTTGGTGGCATTATGTCGAAAATATTGAAACATCTATATCGATCAACACATGGGTTCCATTGGTAATATATATTGTATTCTATTTAGTGACAATATATGACAAATATCTGTTCTATTTTTTGTTTTGAAGCATCTAAATTTGAAAATTTTCTTTGTGAACATATTAGTGGGCTGAAAATTTTGCGAAGTGAAGAGCTACAAGACTTACGGTAACCTATTTCGGACTATGTGTAAACATATCTAAATTGGGGAGAGGAATAGCACAAGGTTACCTTATTTTTCCTCTCCCTATCATTCAATGATGTACACTTATTATTTATTTATTTATACATTAATAGATACAATCATTCTCAACTATGAATGATTGGGAGAGGAACAACAGGCTCAAAGCCCAAAACTGTTCCTTTCCCAAATTTAGATAGAAATTGTCCAAAAATAGGTTATGTTTACACTACACGTTTTTTGTCCAATTTTGAGTCCAAAATATTTATAAACTAGGAATTTAGAATTTAGGAAAGTTGAAAACCAAAGAGTTTCAATCAATAAAGAATTTATCCACTAGCAGGTAACCCGTGCTCCGCAAGGGTCTGTTAAAAGTACAAATAGATGGAATAAGTTTTATACTTCGTTACGGTGGCACAGTCCTGGGGACAGTGGCGTCTTACCTTGAGTGGTCCAACTGAGTGGTGCCACTTCAAAATTGAGAACTGTGGATCATGGAGTACCACAAGGATCAATCCTAGGCCCCCTGCTGTTCATATTGCTTATGAACGACTTGACGAGCAGGCAGGGTGCAGTACTCTTTGCAGATGACACCACCTTGTTATCCAGAGGCACCACCATCGAACAGGTGAGGGAACGGTCTGCCAGTCTCATTGAGGAGGCCAAGCTATAGTTTCTTGCAAACAAACTGAAGCTCAATGAGGATAAAACGAGCATCCTAGTCTGCTCTTTGAAGAGTCGAGCAGCTGCACAGCTGGGTTTCTGTATGGACAGGAGGATGAGCTGGAATCATTGGGCCATATGAATAAAGTTGAGCATTTGCTTATACTTCTAAAATATGGAGCATTTGCTTCATTTTCTATGAATAAACGTGAGCAAAACCTTTTGCTCATGCTCATCAAAAAAATAGTTTGAGCATTTGCTCAGAAGTAAAAGCTTATACTCAAAATTGTATGAATAAACTAGAGCATTTGCTCAACTTTTGAAGCAATTATTTCAAAATTCTAAACTCAACTAACCTAAAACTATTCATAAATAGAAAACAGAGCAGACGACGCAAACCATAGCCACCTCTAATACAAGGCCCCGGCCTACGATATTGCAACGTCGCAGTGTAGGCCTAGAATCTGATACATGATTGGTGGAAAAATACCAGCTGATCTTTTTCACCAATCATGTATTAGATTCTAGGCCTACGCTGCGACGTTGCAATATCGTAGGCCGGGGCCTTGTAATAGAGGTGGCTATGCGCAAACACAAGCGGTGCCCCCTACTTGCATATTTAGCGCTTCCGTGAGCTATAAAAACAAAGTAAGGCTACAAAAACGAATCAGCTGATGAAAAATCTTTAAAATACGTGAGCATTTGCTCCAGAGTTCAGGAGCATAAGGTAAAGCTTATTCATATAAAAATGAACAAATGCTTTTGCTTCTACCTTCTGCTCATGAGCAAAACCTTATGCTCCATGCTCTTGCTCATGAGCACTTGCTCTGGTTTTATTCATATGGGCCATTATGTTCAACAGGTGTGCAGGAAACTGTCAAGAATATTATACCTCCTCAGAAAACTTTCTTCAATAGTATTCCCAAGGACTTACAAGGCAAACCAAACTCCAGGCTCTATGCAATTGTGAAGAGCAAACTTATCGAAAGACCACTCTACTCGTTGGGGGAATTGAGGGAGGAGTCCCTTTTTTGCAGATCCAGCACCTCCACACCATGAATAGCCATGCAGTTTTTATTATTGTATGTGAAAGAAGTTTATTTTGACACTGCCTATCTGGAGACCCCAGTCATTGGCAACGACTTCAAGTATTTAAGTAATAAGCCATCCGAATTTACTTTTGCTATAGATAAAAGATAACCAACAATAATAATCAGCGTAAAACTTGATATAGTTCAGTCCACGTTATAATGGCAGTGTTTGATTATCTATTAGTGTAGGTATTGCTATCCTTGTCTATCATTCAACAAAGCGGATAGCGCTATCTCTTTCTCGCTTTGCTCTGTTGCCAGATCGTCTTTTAACAATGTAGAATTAATAAAATATTTCATCTTGTTTGTGTAAATTCATTATTGGTCCATATTATACTTATAGGGAGGTCCACGTTATAATGGCAGTGTTTGACTAGCAATGTTATTGCTATCCTTGTCTATCATTCAACAAAGCGGAGAGCGCTATCTCTTCCTCGCTTTGCACTGTTGCAAGGTCGTCTTTCAACAATGTAGAATTAATAATTTGACTATAAAATATTTATCCATAATTATGAATATTCATTATTAAATTATTGAAAAATATAATTTCTTACTTATCAAAATATAATTTACTATTTCAAACAAGAATAAACCGTTAATATTACATCAATAAACCTGTATCAGCTACCGTCTATAGAGGGCTTTGACAAGACAGAGGATCGGCAACGTTTTTCTCCTATCTTTTTCACTGCCATTATAACGTGGACCTCACTATATTTATTTATCAGGTTAGCAAAAACTATACAACTATTGGTAAAGAAAAACCAGGCTTTTGTCCAAAACTTCTTCAATTTCCTAATTTAGTTTCAAATTGTCCAAATATTATAAATAGGTTATGTCCATTTCAATTTCTACACCAAATCTCAATGCGTATTTAAGCTGGTAGGCTATAATTTCACAGTAATTTAAACCTTTGTTGTGTATGACTCAGGAAATCGACGATGAGAAACGCGTAGAAGAGTGCTTAGTTCGGACTTTCATCGGCTCTTTGCTTGAGAACCTTGATGACAACGAGAGACGATTTCTCCTCAATCCCAATGAAGTGAGTTTGATAAAAAATATATTTTTTAATTTCCATATTTACTCAATTGTAATACCTAATTGAAAACCTTCTATTTCTTACAGCTATCTATATTTCAGTATAATACTGATTAAATAAAGGAAATAGAATTTCTGAGGAAATAAACTAATTAATATTATTAAACGAAAATCTAAATTTAATGCTGTTATAGTAGTACTATAGTAGCGCTTATCGAATTTCCATCTAACTGTTGTCAATATTTGCAGTTTAGCAGAAGTCTTCGGGGTGAATTACAGCATTTAATTTGGATTTTTGTTTAATAATAATAAGATCTGTTTATAGAGACAGAAGGCTTTATGATAGCTATTCAAGACCAAGTAATAGCTACTAAGAACTACAAGAAGCATATATTGAAGCTGCCTATAAATGGTGACTTGTGTAGAAGATGTGGTATGGCTCCCGAAACATTGCAACACATCATGTCAGCTTGTCAGTTGATGGCAGCCACAGACTACTTAAGGTGCCACAACTCTGTTGCTGGGATTGTACACCAGGGTCTTGCCCTGAAGTTTGGTCTAGTAGATCAAAAACTGTCATACTATCTATACAAGCAACTTTCTGTACTTGAGAATGATACACACAAGATGTATTGTGATCGCTCTGTGCTGACTGACAGGACAGTTGTGCACAACCGGCCAGACATTATCATCATGGACAAGACAGCCAGGGAGACTATTTTGATTGATGTTGGCATACCATGTTGCCACAACTTGGAACAATATTACAATGAGAAAATATCCAAGTATCTCCCCCTGGCTGCTGAGATCAGGGATGTCTGGAAGCAGGAAAAAGTTACAACTGTCCCTGTAATTATCTCTACTGTTGGAGTGATCAGGCAGAAGGTTTCAGCGAACCTCAGTCGCCTTGGTGTCTCAGGGAGTGCAAAACATGGAATTCAAAAGGCGGTTGTACTCAGCACGGTATCAATGATTAGATCCTTTTTAAATTTGACAGAATAGAGATGTATGAAAGTCTTGCCAATGGCCGACTTAGGTTGCAATAAAAAATGCTCACTTTGTAAGTGATGAAATAATTGAATAATAATAATAGTAAATTCATTAGCATTTTAATATATTGCAATATCTCAGTAATTTCCATCTGTAGACTAAATAAACTAAAGTCCGAGATAAATTACTTTTAACATGAAGAGGAGAAACCCATTTCTCCCTCCACAGTTTGTAGCATAGACACAGACGGACATCCTGCGCACAATTGGATGCGCCGTGTCATTTTGCTTCATGTTCTTGTGATGAAAACATCTCTGTAACATACACAAACCAATATACCTGCTGACCAGTACACTACTTGGAACATTGCCAGCAATAGATGGAGGGGAGTGTTGCCGCGTCGCGTTACAAAGCTCTCTCACTCAAACACAAAAGAAGGAGAATGCTGCTGGGTAGTGGGAGTGATTAGTGGAGGATAGAGCATCGGACCTCTCCGTCTTCAAGAAAGAGCCGTGTTAAAAGTAATTTATCTCGCACTTTAATTTTAAAATTAGTTTGTTATGATACTCTTAGAACTTCACTTTTTGTGTAGTTGAGAAGTTGATATTGTGGTAATTATTCATATTGAATAAAAATACTAAGAAATTGTCAAAAACCACAGATTTATTGATATTTAGAAAGACCGGTTTCGGTTGTTACACCATTGTAACATGATGATTGCAATTCATCCATTGACAATGGTGTTACAACCGAAACCGGTCTTTCTAAATATCAATAAATCTGTGTTTTTTTTACATTTTTTAGACTTTTAATTTAATTTAATAATCTTAGAACTTCGTTGATATTCTTGTAGATGAACTACCTCAATTATTGGTTTGAAAGATATTGAGCCGTTCTAAGATTTTTAGCAAACCTGATAAGTTGTCCTGTAGTGAGGTCCACTTTATAATGGCAGTGGAGAATGATAGTAGATCAGCGTTGCCGATTATCTGCCTTGCCACCACCTTCTATAGAGGATAGCTGATACCAGTATATCTGGTGTAATACTAACTGTTCAGAACAATCAATATTATTATATTTTATACACAAAGAAAATATACTTTTGTAAATTGTCTAATAATAAAATTTGTATGATTTAGATTGAATATTTTGTTACTTGATTATATTTCAACATAGTTGAAAAACGATCTGGTAACTTTGCGGAGCTAGAAAAGGATAGCACTATCTGCTTTGTCAAATTCAAAATGTTTTTACTGCCGTGAACAAATACATGTCATAGACAAAGTCATCAGGTAAACATATACATACATCATACACATATAATACATACATTTCGCTTAATCAAAAAAAGATAAATATTATCACAGCAAACAGTTCCGGTTTATTCATGCGACAATAAATAACACGTTCCAATCAATTATATTTAAGCACTTTTTAGAAGTCGATGTCGGTGTGCTCGAAAAACTCCGCAATACTATTTTATTTATTATTTACTCTTATGGCTTTTATTGGCAGAGAGATCCTTTCGGATGTTCTGCCTTGCCGTATTACCCAATGTCATTTCCTATCAACACTCAAGTTTATAGGTTATGTCTTGGGTTCTTCATTTTTCTCACTATAAATTTGCACTTTCCGCAATACTATGAAAAGGGTTTCTCAAAAGCCATTCATCTAATTTGTGAAGGAAAATCTTCTTTGGATATTTGTTTAAGGTGTTTTGAAAAGTTGTTGTAAACCTTTTTAGATAGTACCGTATGGCTCTTGAGAGATTTACTCAATCTGCAATAGTTGGTACAAATTTTTCCCTTATTGTGTCATGCTTGTGAACATCTTTATTAAAAACAGTCAAATAGGGTAATTTTTTCAAAGAGAATGTTAATTAATGCAGAGAATCGGCATCGCTATTTTTCTATCTTTACCCACTGTCATTATAACGTGGTTCTGACTATATGTGTTTACCCCATGTCAGTTTGTGATCAACCTGAACCCCCAAAAACTTCATAAATGATTGGCTATATCTTTGTAACAACTGTGAGGTTTAAGACTAAATATAATATTCTCTGTTTTATTTTTATTTAAAAGATAATTTTTGTTAGCTCTAAACCAAACTCCTGCTTCATCCAATGCAGTGTCCACAATATTCCAAAGTTCAGCCATGTCGACTGATAGACAAAGATAGCAGCACTAATGTTAATCTGATACTACATTATAACGTGGAATCTACTTTATTGATTATCTTCAATAAATTTAATTCTAGTCTTTTGTCACTCATAATTATGTTGAGTGTGTTATTTTTGGTAATACTTTCATCCCACTTTTCCAATTGATTCAATTTATGCATGGTTCTGATCAGTTTTTCAAGCTAATAATTCGTACAATTAAAAAAAAGTTGAATGAAAAAGACTAAGAAATTGTCAAAAAACCACTGATTTATTGATAATTAGAAAGACCGGTTTCGGTTATTACACCATAAACGTCTATCAGAGATTGACAATGGTGTAATAACCGATTCCGGTCTTTCTAATTATCAATAAATCAGTGGTTTTTTGACAATTTCTTAGTCTTTTTCATTCAATATGAATAATTACCACAATATCAACTTCTCAACTACACAAAAAGTTGGAAAAAGTTTTTGATTTTTTCCAGGTTGAACAGTTTAGAAGCTTTGATGCGTCCAACACCGATATGCTCAACTTATGTGTGGAAAATGTGAACAAAAGAAAGTCAGATACTGATTCAAATGAGAAAGAAGCCTTACAATTGCAGCGCCAGTTTTTTGAGTCACCTCTCATAAAATTTGTAGAAAATTGTGATGTCACCAACATTTCTGAACAACTACAGTGTACTTGCAATGATTACAATAGCAGCTGTGTTACACAGGAAAGCTCTTACCAAGAGATCGATTTTGAGAAAGTTGTTAATGCATTCTGTCATCCTGAGGTTATTGCAAAAGTTAGAGAAAACTGCTTGTGAATTCTTTGTGAAAATAAATATGTTATATTTGGTTAAGAGTATTAAATTTGTTGAACGAGGGTGGCGAGTTCCTAATTTCACTCAATTTGTTGACCGTTTTTGGGTTTGTATGTTCGATGATATTGAGAGAAAAATGTACAGAAGAATCTGGGGACCAACATATAGCGGAGGAGTGTGGAGAGCCCGATTTAATAGTGAGATATACCAGGCTATTTGAGCAGGAAATATGGTGCGATTCTTAAAAGCCTGAAGGATTGTATGGCTTGGACACTTAGCCAGAATAAGTAATGAGAGGGTACCATCTAGACCTAGACTGCTGTAAACCTAGCGCCGCAGTGCAGGATGCGGTTTCTCACAGCTTGGCGTTGTTGTCATTTGAGATGGGTGTCTGGCTTAGAAGTGTTTCGGCCGCATTGCAGGATGACTGTTAACGGTTGCAGGAAGATCAACAGCTGGGTTTTTTCGTTATTTTTTGTGATAGAGAAATTCTGAGTGCAGATTCGTTTTCAGCGACCCCAAGTTTAGCCTGAAGGCTCAGAATGTCAACAATGTTTTTGAATAATTAAAAATCATCATGAAAAGTTATATGGTAGTACACCACTTTTCTGGAAACTTTTTACTGGTCACTGGAGTTATTATTGATTATAGGTAACACAAAAATCAAAATAATCGTGAGTAAGAAAACTGCTGATGAACGCGAATAAGACCACCACTCCATTCTTCTATTGTCTCGGCTGCTTGGCTGAGCCTGGCTGGAGGGATCAAATAACCGACTGGATTGATCTTTCGTCTGTCCGCTAGGCGGAACTACGCCGACCATTGCTGGGTGGAAGATGTTACTGCGGCCGCTCGCATTCCCACCAACGCTGCTATTATTTGCTGTCTCAGCACCTAGTCCGAGTCAGACAAGCATCCAGCCTGCACTGCAGAGCTAGGTTAAGAAAGAATGCTTGGAACGAGAAGGAAAGGTCGACCACGGACAAGATGGCTGAACGCCGCGATTGGTGACCTCCGTGTGCTGGGCGTGGCAAAATGGCGACTGAGTGCACAGGATACAGTAGAGTAGACGAATGGAGGCCCTATGTTGAGAAGGACAAAGTCCACCCAGGACTGTAGAGTTGTCCTGTAGTGAGGTCCACTTTATAATGGCAGTGGAGAATGATAGTAGATCAGCGTTGCCGATTATCTGCCTTGCCACCACCTTCTATAGAGGATAGCTGATACCAGTATATCTGGTGTAATATTAACTGTTCAGAACAATCAATATTATTATATTTTATACACAAAGAAAATATACTTTTGTAAATTGTCTAATAATAAAATTTGTATGATTTAGATTGAATATTTTGTTACTTGATTATATTTCAACATAGTTGAAAAACGATCTGGTAACTTTGCGGCGCTAGAAAAGGATAGCACTATCTGCTTTGTCGAATTCAAATTCAAAATGTTTTTACTGCCGTGAACAAATACATGTCATAGACAAAGTCATCAGGTAAACATATACATACATCATACATATATAATACATACATTTCGCTTAATCAAAAAAAGATAAATATTATCACAGCAAACAGTTCCGGTTTATTCATGACAATAAATAACACGTTCCAATCAATTATATTTAAGCACTTTTTAGAAGTCGATGTCGGTGTGCTCGAAAAACTCCGCAATACTATTTTATTTATTATTTACTCTTATGGCTTTTATTGGCAGAGAGATCCTTTCGGATGTTCTGCCTTGCCGTATTACCCAATGTCATTTCCTATCAACACCCAAGTTTATAGGTTATGTCTTGGGTTCTTCATTTTTCTCACTATAAATTTGCACTTTCCGCAATACTATGAAAAGGGTTTCTCAAAAGTCATTCATCCAATTTGTGAAGGAAAATCTTCTTTGGATATTTGTTTAAGGTGTTTTGAAAAGTTGTTGTAAACCTTTTTAGATAGTACCGTATGGCTCTTGAGAGATTTACTCAATCTGCAATAGTTGGTACAAATTTTTCCCTTATTTCGAGTGTCATGCTTGTGAACATCTTTATTAAAAACAGTCAAATAGGGTAATTTTTTCAAAGAGAATGTTACCAGCTCTAAAATGTATAAATTCACTATTGTTTTAAATCTCAATTCAGTAAAAATCGGTTTGCAGTGATCCAGAGAAGCCGCGTCATTCATGATTCTGACTACTTTCTTTTGAAGCTTCAATATTTCATCTACCCTAGACGAGTTACCCCAAACAAGCAAACAATACTTGATAACAGACTGGAAAAATGCAAAATAAGCCATTCTCTAACCGTTTGGATTCACACATTGTTTCAGTCGTTTAATGAGATAGACTACCCTAGATAGCCTAGTTTTGAGATAATCTATAGTGAGGTCCACGTTATAATGACAGTATTTGATCAACTTTGGTTTTGCTATCCTTGTCAATCATTCGACAAAGCCGGTGGTACTATCCTTTTCTAGGTCCACAACGATGCTAATTATGTTTTTGACAGTGTAGAAATATAATTAATTAATGCAGAGAATCGGCATCGCTATTTTTCTATCTTTCCCCTCTGTCATTATAACGTGGACCTCACTATATGTATTTACCCCATGTCAGTTTGTGATCAACCTGAACCCCCAAAAACTTCATAAATGATTGGCTATATCTTTGTAACAACTGTGAGGTTTAAGACTAAATATAATATTCTCTGTTTTATTTTTATTTAAAAGATAATTATTGTTAGCTCTAAACCAAACTCCTGCTTCATCCAATGCAGTGTCCACAATATTCCAAAGTTCAGCCATGTCGACTGATAGACAAAGATAGCAGCACTAATGTTAATCTGATACTACATTATAACGTGGATTCTACTTTATTGATTATCTTCAATAAATTTAATTCTAGTCTTTTGTCACTCATAATTATGTTGAGTGTGTTATTTTTGGTAATACTTTCATCCCACTTTTCCAATTGATTCAATTTATGCATGGTTCTGATCAGTTTTTCAAGCTAATAATTCGTACAATAAAAAAAAGTTGAATGAAAAAGACTAAGAAATTGTCAAAAAACCACTGATTTATTGATAATTAGAAAGACCGGAATCGGTTAGTACACCATTGTCAATCTCTGATAAACGTTTATGGTGAACCGAAACCGGTCTTTCTAATTATCAATAAATCAGTGGTTTTTTGACAATTTCTTAGTCTTTTTCATTCAATATGAATAATTACCACAATATCAACTTCTCAACTACACAAAAAGTTGAAAAAAGTTTTTGATTTTTTCCAGGTTGAACAGTTTAGAAGCTTTGATGCGTCCAACACCGATATGCTCAACTTATGTGTGAAAAATGTGAACAAAAGAAAGTCAGATACTGATTCAAATGAGAAAGAAGCCTTACAATTGCAGCGCCAGTTTTTTGAGTCACCTCTCATAAAATTTGTAGAAAATTGTGATGTCACCAACATTTCTGAACAACTACAGTGTACTTGCAATGATTACAATAGCAGCTGTGTTACACAGGAAATCTCTTACCAAGAGATCGATTTTGAAAAGTTGTTGTAAACCTTTTTAGATAGTACCGTATGGCTCTTGAGAGATTTACTCAATCTGCAATAGTTGGTACAAATTTTTCCCTTATTTCGAGTGTCATGCTTGTGAACATCTTTATTAAAAACAGTCAAATAGGGTAATTTTTTCAAAGAGAATGTTACCAGCTCTAAAATGTATAAATTCACTATTGTTTTAAATCTCAATTCAGTAAAAATCGGTTTGCAGTGATCCAGAGAAGCCGCGTCATTCATGATTCTGACTACTTTCTTTTGAAGCTTCAATATTTCATCTACCCTAGACGAGTTACCCCAAACAAGCAAACAATACTTGATAACAGACTGGAAAAATGCAAAATAAGCCATTCTCTAACCGTTTGGATTCACACATTGTTTCAGTCGTTTAATGAGATAGACTACCCTAGATAGCCTAGTTTTGAGATAATCTATAGTGAGGTCCACGTTATGATGACAGTATTTGATCAACTTTGGTTTTGCTATCCTTGTCAATCATTCGACAAAGCCGGTGGTACTATCCTTTTCTAGGTCCACAACGATGCTAATTATGTTTTTGACAGTGTAGAAATATAATTAATAATTAATGCAGAGAATCGGCATCGCTATTTTTCTATCTTTCCCCTCTGTCATTATAACGTGGACCTCACTACATGTATTTACCCCATGTCAGTTTGTGATCAACCTGAACCCCCAAAAACTTCATAAATGATTGGCTATATCTTTGTAACAACTGTGAGGTTTAAGACTAAATATAATATTCTCTGTTTTATTTTTATTTAAAAGATAATTATTGTTAGCTCTAAACCAAACTCTGCTTCATCCAATGCAGTGTCCACAATATTCCAAAGTTCAGCCATGTCGACTGATAGACAAAGATAGCAGCACTAATGTTAATCTGATACTACATTATAACGTGGATTCTACTTTATTGATTATCTTCAATAAATTTAATTCTAGTCTTTTGTCACTCATAATTATGTTGAGTGTGTTTTTTTTGGTAATACTTTCATCCCACTTTTCCAATTGATTCAATTTATGCATGGTTCTGATCAGTTTTTCAAGCTAATAATTCGTACAATAAAAAAAAGTTGAATGAAAAAGACTAAGAAATTGTCAAAAAACCACTGATTTATTGATAATTAGAAAGACCGGAATCGGTTAGTACACCATTGTCAATCTCTGATAAACGTTTATGGTGAACCGAAACCGGTCTTTCTAATTATCAATAAATCAGTGGTTTTTGACAATTTCTTAGTCTTTTTCATTCAATATGAATAATTACCACAATATCAACTTCTCAACTACACAAAAAGTTGAAAAAAGTTTTTGATTTTTTCCAGGTTGAACAGTTTAGAAGCTTTGATGCGTCCAACACCGATATGCTCAACTTATGTGTGAAAAATGTGAACAAAAGAAAGTCAGATACTGATTCAAATGAGAAAGAAGCCTTACAATTGCAGCGCCAGTTTTTTGAGTCACCTCTCATAAAATTTGTAGAAAATTGTGATGTCACCAACATTTCTGAACAACTACAGTGTACTTGCAATGATTACAATAGCAGCTGTGTTACACAGGAAAGCTCTTACCAAGAGATCGATTTTGAGAAAGTTGTTAATGCATTCTGTCATCCTGAGGTTATTGCAAAAGTTAGAGAAAAACTGCTTGTGAATTCTTTGTGAAAATAAATATGTTATATTTGGTTAAGAGTATTAAATTTGTTGAACGAGGGTGGCGAGTTCCTAATTTCACTCAATTTGTTGACCGTTTTTGGGTTTGTATGTTCGATGATATTGAGAGAAAAATGTACAGAAGAATCTGGGGACCAACATATAGCGGAGGAGTGTGGAGAGCCCGATTTAATAGTGAGATATACCAGGCTATTTGAGCAGGAAATATGGTGCGATTCTTAAAAGCCTGAAGGATTGTATGGCTTGGACACTTAGCCAGAATAAGTAATGAGAGGGTACCATCTAGACCTAGACTGCTGTAAACCTAGCGCCGCAGTGCAGGATGCGGTTTCTCACAGCTTGGCGTTGTTGTCATTTGAGATGGGTGTCTGGCTTGGAAGTGTTTCGGCCGCATTGCAGGATGACTGTTAACGGTTGCCGGAAGATCAACAGCTGGGTTTTTTCGTTATTTTTTGTGATAGAGAAATTCTGAGTGCAGATTCGTTTTCAGCGACCCCAAGTTTAGCCTGAAGGCTCAGAATGTCAACAATGTTTTTGAATAATTAAAAATCATCATGAAAAGTTATATGGTAGTACACCACTTTTCTGGAAACTTTTTACTGGTCACTGGAGTTATTATTGATTATAGGTAACACAAAAATCAAAATAATCGTGAGTAAGAAAACTGCTGATGAACGCGAATAAGACCACCACTCCATTCTTCTATTGTCTCGGCTGCTTGGCTGAGCCTGGCTGGAGGGATCAAATAACCGACTGGATTGATCTTTCGTCTGTCCGCTAGGCGGAACTACGCCGACCATTGCTGGGTGGAAGATGTTACTGCGGCCGCTCGCATTCCCACCAACGCTGCTATTATTTGCTGTCTCAGCACCTAGTCCGAGTCAGACAAGCATCCAGCCTGCACTGCGGAGCTAGGTTAAGAAAGAATGCTTGGAACGAGAAGGAAAGGTCGACCACGGACAAGATGGCTGAACGCCGCGATTGGTGACCTCCGTGTGCTGGGCGTGGCAAAATGGCGACTGAGTGCACAGGATACAGTAGAGTAGACGAATGGAGGCCCTATGTTGAGAAGGACAAAGTCCACCCAGGACTGTAGAGCCGGATAGAGTAAAGTATGTTTGATGATATGTACTTTTTTGTATGAATAATGAATTTTGAAGGTGTATTTGATCAATCAATCGACTTAATATTGTCAGCACTGTTCTTTTAATCGTTTTCCCAGGCTGGGAGTAGGTCAGGTAAAAGCTCCAGACTATGGTAGGTTATTATTCAGACTCTTCTTCTTTGAGAGTAGCTGGGCACAGTGAAGTCTTGGGGTTTTCCAAATATGGAAATCAGGGTACCCCCTGTACGCCGGAACTGCGGCAGTGCCCGTGCCTGGAATGACTAGTTATTTCTAGTTGCAAAGCTACAAAAGGATCGTGCTATCTGCTTTGTCGAATAATAGACAAGAATAGCTACACCAATATAACATCAAATGCTGCCAATGTAATGTGGACCTCACCACATAAATTATATCTGAAGTTGGACTTGGATCACCTGGTGCCTAGCTAGACTGCCTAGTGCATTATAACATACAATAACTAGTAGTATTAGCAATTATTAAAATAGATAATTACAAAAATTTGGTGTGGCGCACTTACACAACTTTCCTTGTCGTTATGAAAATTGATCACCTGACACTAGTGTTCACGCGCATCTCAAGGCTACTATTCAAAGACCTGAGTCAGCTGGTAACAGGACAATAACGCTGGAGACACACGAGTTCTGCTATCTCTTCATAGTGAATGATTTAATAATGAATGAATGAATGAGTTTTATTTGCCAAAAACAAAATACAAAAAAGCTTTACAAAAAAATAAATATAAGTATATACTACTGCACTTAAACCAAGATACATACATTTATTTAATTAGATATAATAAGAGAATCAACAGTTTGCAATTGAATAATCATATTTTCTCGAATTTCGAAGCTTATTTTAAATTTTAGGTGAAAATGTTACTGAACATTAATGTAGAGATTTTCATGCTCAATCTTTTCCATATGATTTTTTTTTTGTTTAAATTGTATCTGAAGCTTGATAATTGGGAATCTAAAATCAAACTTTGCACAGATGGAGCGGAACTCCTGAAATTTTTACAGATATGGGACTTGTGGCAGTTGATAGAGCTTATCAATGACTATTTTAAGTATATAGATTTGATCAAAATCAATGGAGCCTTTTTTTTTGAGAAAATCGCGAAAAACCCTGTTTTTGACAACTTCCTGATATGCATTTGATCGAAATTGTTCGTGTCGGATCGTTATATTGTAAGGACCTTAAGTTCCAAATTTCAAGTCATTCTGTCAATTGGGAGATGAGATATCGTGTACACAGAGACACATACACTCATATACACACACATACAGAACAATACCCAACTTACCCAAAAACCAAGTTTTTGGACTCAGGGGACCTTGAAACGTATAGAAATTTAAAAATTGGGGTACCTTATTTTTTCGGAAAGCATTACTTTCCTTACCTTTGATAATAGGGCAAGGAAAGTAAAAATATTATTTTGATGCCCTGACCCTTATAGTCATTTATCAAAGAACTAGATATTGGTACTGTCCAAACGAGCAATTGTAAAATCTTCAAATGTGCATATCTGAATACAGTGTAAGCCCAAGTAGTGATTTTCTAATAATTTTATTCTGGAAAAATGGAATAATTCTTGAAAATTAATTTCTAATGATGGGAAATTTGAAATCAATGAAATTTTTAAGATAATTTCCAAATTTTCCGGCTTCATGAATGATCGGTTCAATAAAATTGAATTAGGAAATGAAATATTCTCTATTCCTACTGATATTTTTTCGAATCTTTCTTATAATGCTAACAAATAAAATACAAATTTATTACATTTTTTGAATATAATAACAATAAATGTTATTATTATTACTATTATGAAGGGAACAGCTGACTTCTCATCTGGATCATATGTCGGCTAGATGATGACAGTCAGTGAGTCAGTGTTGTCTGTGTTGATGATCTATAAACACAACAATCAAAAACTGCTCGTTAATTTGCATTTTGTTTGTGTAATCTGTAATGATAAATAGGAAATAGAATAATGAAGCCACGAATTACAAATTCAATCAAATGCTTTGAGTTGTTGACTTGGCATTATAGGTATCCAAATACCTGTACTATTAAGTAGTGTTTGCAAACTTACCTACTCGGTTTTATTATACTTAGTAGAATACTTCATGAAATGGAATTTGTTCGCATAAGTTTTAATCACATTTTTTGATAAACTGCAAAGGTTTGTATTTAAAATTTGAATTAAGATTATCTATAAAAATTATTGGGTGGAGTTAAGGTACATCACTAGAGACCACTATTACTTGAATGCTTCACTTGGATAGAGTATTGAAATAAATTTGAGGATCAGTTTCTAACAATAGATTTAATTTTTATTCAAGAATTAAATTAAAAGTATCATAGATTAAGCTCTTTCCTCATAACTGTACAAAGTGGGTATGAAAAGGTTTGTAAGTTAGGTTATAATATAGTTTTTTTATTTTTTGACGCGATCTATCCGGGAACACCTGGCTAACGATCAAGACATTGGATATTGGATATTTTTCAAAAGTGTAATCTTAATCACCAAACTGTAATCCTGTTGTATTGAATTTGTTGTTTCCTGATAAAAGTTAGTATGGTGGTCTTTAGCTTTATTTAATCATTATGCCTTACATTTTCATTTTATTTCATAATTTTTGAACTAAAATTTCCCTTTCCGATTCATACAATATGCATATAATGAGGTTCACGTTACAATGTGGGTTAATATAATTAAAATTAGTGTTGCTATCCTTTTCAATCATTAAGCAGATAACACTTTACTTTCGGTCCTTCCAACGGTCCTATGTCCGAGGAGTTGTCAAATTTCTATCTAAGCCTTTTCTAGCTCCGCAATTTTGTCAGATCGTTTTTCAACAATGTGGAGATATAATTAATTAACGAAATACCCAATCTCAATTATCATGAAAACTCATTATTATTTAAACTAGGTATTGAAAAATATTTTCCCTAATAAATAAAATTAATACAGGTAGTACATCAGATATACTGGTATCAGCTATCCTTTATAGAATGAAGTTGTAAGGCAGAGAATCAGCAATGCTGTTCTCTTATCTTTCTCCACTGCCATTATTTATTTATTTATTCATAGACAATAGATACAATGCTAGTAAAAACAACAGGCATTCGCCCAAAACTGCTTTAAACCTTAATTTGGAATTCACAGTCTAGAGGTTATGTAAAAATGAGAACTTAATTCACACACTATTTTGAGTCCAAAAAATGTATGTATTACAATAATTTTGAATTTATCAGATTAATTAATTTCAAAATACAAATCTAAACAAAAATCTTCCTTCACAATCACAAAAAATATTAAAAATTTCACTTGAATTCACAAATTATACTCATATAGGTTACTCATGTTAGAATTCTAAACGTCAAAACATCTTATCTATATAACGTGGACTCACTTAATCATACTTTTATCACAATCATTCCATCCGTGTGCACCCAAATTTTTTATTCGAATAATTCAATAGATAAATAATATTTAATTTAATATACATTTATTCATTCTATTTCAGACTGCTAAGTTTCACCATGAGGAAGACAGCATCGTTGCAAAAACAGAGAAGCAAACTGAGACAAAACACGACGAATCTCTCCAGAAGGAAACTGAAATTTCGTCACAATTAGTAAGTAGATTTTCCTTCCAGCTTCTTATACCTCGTTCAAATTAACTTCAGACTTGGGATGGACAGAGAAGGCATACAGCGGCAAGGATACAACGGCGGCTATGTTGCCGTTGTGTACCGGCCAACGTTCTCTAATTTCCAGTGAGTATTCAAGCGCTCATGTTAAACTTAGGAAGTTTCCTCTCTGCAATCACAGACTCGACTGAATCTATTCGACAAATTGACAACTACGTTTCCACCTATGACTCAATCCATCACTGCAATTGGCTGATCTGCCTCCATTTCACTGCGCCGCAAATTCCTCCAAGTATGAAGAATATTTGCACGGAGTATAGTACTATATCCTCAATAATAGCAATTATAAAGGGTGTTTTTTAGAGGTATAGAAATTTAAGTTGGCATTACCGTTCAATATGGCAACCGATTTAACAGTTTCTAAGTGATTTATTCTCAGTTTAGTTTGGCAATTCATCTATACAATAAGAGAGAGTAGGGTTGTGTTTGTTCTCATCAAAACATGTCAACTTGTGGATTGCATACCGGAAAACGGGAACGATTTAGGTTTCCAAATTTTGCTCATAGATTCTAAAAATATCAATCTTGTGCACCTCGAAGCCCAAACTTCAATTTTCCTTCTAGATTTTTTCAGAATTAATGTTCAAATTTTATTCATGGGACGTGAATACTTACCATATGTTAATATAGAACTATAATCTAGAGAGACTACCTCTTCGAAACACATGGTTATAATTGGCAACTAAATTAATAACCAGTCCAATTTTGTCAGGTTGGCATTAAGTTGAGGAAGGTTTCTAAACAAGATTTGAGCTCTGTCAATTTATTAGCTTAGCACCAAGTTGAAGAACTTATCTATACAATAATAAAGGAAAGAACTGGCTCTTACACGTATGTGATAGGAAAATTATGTATGACGCATCATCACTTCTGAACTACTGGACTGATTAAATTGAAATCTTGCATATAGATTCTTAATCAACCGAGGATGGTTCTATTTCAAAATCTTCAAGTTTTAGTTTGTCAAGTTTTAAAATGGACCTTTGCGGAGCACGGGTTACCTGATAGTCATGAATAAACTCATCCCTAAATAATGGTTGCAGATGTGCAGTTATAATTCGAAAATAATGGTCAATAAGCGGAATACATATCGCGGCCTACGTCCATTTTATCGTCGACAAAAATCGCCCATCAGAGAAATTAATTCGATTAACCATGGAACTTTTATCGCACCATGCTCACCCTTATTGTTAAATCGCATCCCCAGAGACGCCGTAGAGAAGCTATTGCTACTGTAGAGCGCAGAGAATTGAGGAAGACCCGAATTTGTCAATCCGCCATCGAGCACAGGAATTGGATATGTGTCCAATGTATGAACAACCATGATGTCCCGGAGCTGTGGCTCCAACGGTGAGCACGTTTTCACAAGGAGGAGAGCAGAGTCTCGCCGTCATGATAAGTATGATGTCATGGATACATATATCGATATCCATAGCTTAGATTAGAATCGATAGTTGCTAATTAGAATCGATAGTTTAGGTTTAGTCACAGAAACAGAATACAGAATACTGTATGTAGGCTACTCCGTGGTTTAGTAGCCTAGTTGGCAGAGCAACTGTTATGAATTTCTGATATTAAAATTAATGAGCTTAAAATCATGTTCATTTAAAGTAGCTTATCTTTTATAGTAAGGTCACTACCGTAGCGATCTTTTAGTCTTGTACAAGACTGACAGATCATTTAAAAGAACAAGATTTGAAGCTTTAAATCTTTGTTCTTTTAAAGTAACTTACTACTTAAGGCCCGGTTGCACAACAGCCGGTTACATTTTAATCGTGATTAATCTAACAAGAAAAATATCATTTTTACATAACCTGTTTTCAATATTAATGTCGATTAATATTAATTTACAATTTACATAACGCATTATTATCAATCCACTTTCAGCACCATAACATAAACATAACCAACTCTTGCAACATGCAACTGCCTATCAACAATAATCAAGTATAGTCACAGAATAGATATGTATTTGTCAAATCAACAAACTATCGATTCTAAGCAACTTGAATATCGATATAAGTGTCCATGACGTCATTTTATCATGACGTCGTGACTCTGCTCTCCTCCTTGTGAAAAAGTGTTCACCGGCTCCAACAAGACGGCGCAACATGTCATGACAGCTCGTGCCACAATCGATTTATTATTGAAAGACACGTTTAATGACCGCCTAATTCACCTGTGAATCGGCCTTCAAGATCTTGTGATTTAACACCGCTAGACCACTTTCTGTAGGTGTTCAGGCCAGTTTCATTGTACAGTAGTTTTAGTTTTTCATGGATTCGTAGTTTTTGTAACAGTAGGGCTATGTAAAGTCATTGGTCTATGCAGATAAGCCATAAACCATTTGGGAGACAACATTCGCTGTTTTGTTGCCGGAGTCGAGTTCTGGATTCTGAAGCGATAGGACGTTGTTTTTCAAGTGCTCTGTTATCTGTTGCTGCGCTGCTCTACAGGTCGACAAGAGATAGCTTCTACACGTAAAGTTATTCAAGCTATTTTCTATTATTTACTCTCTATTTCGCAATAATTCACGTAAATTTTCTATTCTTTGCATCCACTTTCCTTCTTTCTTTTGTCTGTCGTATTCCTCTTCCAGTTTCAGGGGCTTCCCATTCAATATCCGTATAAAGACGTCACGATAGCCCTCTTGACGCAATTTTCCTTTCAACTACCTTCTATTGTCATATTTACCCTGATTTCCGTATATTTCATTTCAAATTTATTTCCCATAGTTATTCGCTTACTCGGCGCATATAATATTTTAACTTGTTTAAACCGTGTTCTTTCATAAAATTTATTGTTTGATATGGCTGATAAATCTGCATGCACAATATGCCAGGCTGCAATTCCGGCGACTAGAAGCAAACTTGCATGTAGTGATTGTAAAAAACTAAGTCATCCTCAATGTGTTAACATGACCAAGGCAGACGTGGAATGTATTGTCAACGAGGGTCAGATTTGGAGATGCCCACCTTGTTCCAAGTTGAGGAGGCAGAGTATGAGTGCTGTGTCTTCTGCTGAGGATGGCAATGCCAGCATATCACAAGTGATATTTATGCTAGAGGAGGCCAGAGAGGATAGGAAGCGAATGGAGAGGGAATTTAATGCTTCTTTCGAGTTTGCAAACAGTAAGATTGACGACCAGACTAATACAATTACTAATCAAACTTTGAAAATAAATGAGTGCCTTAGATTAATTGAGGACTTGAAAAAAGAGAATACAAGCCTTAAGAGGAAAGTTTGTGACTTGGAGGCACGGCTCGAAGATGCTGAACAGTACACACGCTCCAATACACTTGGAATCTATGGAGTACCAGAGACGAAAAACGAGGATGTGTATGAAACTGTAAAGAGAGTGTGTAATGCTCTTGATGTTAATATAACAAGAGAAAAAATTGACGTCTGCCATCGACTGGGAAAACCTAAGGGAGACAATCGGCCTGCTGGTATTATTGTGAAATTTGTCAGGAGAGAGGACAAGTTCTCGGTGGTGGCGAGGAGAAAGGTTAAGCGTAATTTATCGACGCAGGACCTTGGATTCCAGCAGCAGGCAGTAGTCTACATCAACGAGAGTCTAAGTCCGGCGCGGAGAAGAATTTTTGCAGCTGCCAGGGAGGCTAAGAAGAAATATGACTACGCTTATCTGTGGGTGCAGAACGGGAAGATACTAATGAGGAAGGAGCAGGGTAAACCGATTGTGAAAATATCGTCGTTGAGTGATCTCGATAGACTTTAAATTGTTTTTTCTTAATGTTTCAATACTAGAGGAAAATATCAATGACTTTCGTTTATTGCAAAAATTTCGCTTTCGCTACTCGGGTAGAAATAAGGAATGTTTAATTTTTCATTGTTTGTTTTCTCTCCTATATAAAATTGATTTCTCTAGTTGGTCAAACGTTTTATATTACTTATATTATTTGATAATAGTATATCGAAGAGGTTATGAATCCAATTGTGCACATTGGGTCAAGCGATGTGCTCTAGTTGGTTTATCTCAATTTTTGTGTAATGATAACATTTTCAGCATTGGAAAGCATAGTACTGGTGACACAAATTTTATCACTCAGTTCAGAGCTTTATCAAGCTCCGTTATGATTGTGATGGCTATCCCAGTCGAATTGATAACAGATTTTTGTAGCGGTCTATCGTTGTTTATTATCAATCATGTTAGTTTAAACTGTTTTCTTCTATTCATATTATGTTCTGGTGGAGCTGCTTTTGCCAAATTGATTTTCATTTGTTCAAAAGATTCATTTATTTTTCCCCCATTTATATCAAATTTATGGAAAAGAGTGCAATTGTTGATTGATGCTAGTTAATTTAAACTTCAAAGTTAGCAAATAAATAATTCTGAAACGACTTTTTTAAGCTCAATTGATGAAGTGAATGAGTTTTTTGATTCGGATTCTGGTATTTTGTTCTTCCATCAAAACATCCGAAGCCTAAATACTAATTTTGATAACTTCCTTTCTTACATTAATAATTTAATAACCAAGCCACATATAATAATTTTAAGTGAAGCCTGGTTGCAGGATATGAATGAATTAAATTTATATAATATTGTCGGATATGAAAGCTTTGCTGCTGCTGGTTCTGTGACGAGGGCGGGCGGTGTTGTGATCTTTGTTCATTCTTCTATTACTGCCACTAAAAAGGATTGTTGCATTGCTGACTGTGACTCACTGTTACTTTTTTGTAAATACAAGAATTATTTATTTAATGTGTTAGGTTTGTACAGATTTCACCTAGGTGATCGGCATACATTTATTGCCAGTTTTGATAGATTCTTGGCTACCACCAGGAGCTCAGATTTATATTGTCTAGGGGATGTTAACCTAAATGTTAGTGTTTCGGATGTTTATAGTGATTCGTATCTAAATTGTCTCAATGGAAATGGTATGCAGCAGTTAATAGATATAGGGACGAGGGTAGTGGGGTCATCTTCAACCTGTATTGACCACTTATCATATCGTTCAAATCTTTTTGTCATTGACAAAGTTGCTGTCATTGAAACCCTAATCACGGATCACCGGGCGGTGGCTTGTATTTTGCCTATAGTTATTGAAAAGAGAAGGATTCAGCAGTCTGAATTTAAAAATTGGACCACAAGCGTTTGAGTACCTTATTAAAATATGAAAATTGGGAACCTGTCTTTGAAGAACCCGAAACTAACAAAGCATTTGATATTTTTTATCAAATCTTAAATAACTGCATTGTAGAATCACAAAAAAATATTAAATACAAACAGAACATAAAAATGTTAAAGCCCTGGATGACTCCTGGTTTGTCCAATGCCATTTATGTAAGAGACAAATTGCATAAGATGCATAAAAATGATCCAAACAATTTGATCCTCAAAAGAAAATTCGTAAATATGAAAGATAAAATAAAAGTATGGGTGAAAGAGGCCAAACTTCTATTTTACTCTTCACAGTTATTCATTCAAAAACATAACCCCCGAGAAAAATGGAAAACAATAAAAACACTTTTCCCAGTAAAAGACAATAATAAAGATACGGATATTGTGTTGCAGGAGAATGGTATTTTAATTGATGACAACCGCCTAGTTTCTGACGTAATGAATAAATACTTTATTGAAATGCCTAAGAATCTTTCTGATTCTTTTCCTGCTTTACCCACCCATATTCAGGCACAATCTTCAGAGTCCTTCAGAATTAAAACTAGCCATAAATCTATTTTTTCAGCCCTGTTACACTTGTTGAACTCAAAACATTTGTTGACTCTCTTTCTACTCGTAAAAGTTCGGGTGACGATGTTGTGACTGCTAGAATCCTTAAAGATAACTTTTCTTCTATTTCTTCAGTTCTTTTATATTTGTTTAACTTGTCGTTGGTATCTGGTTGTTTTCCTGAAATACTGAAGTCGGCTACTGTTGTTCCCATCTTCAAAAAAGGAAATAAACTCAGTAAAGAAAACTACAGACCCATCTCATTATTACCAGTCATGTCAAAACTATTTGAAAAAATTATAAAAACTAGATTACTTTCATTCCTCAATAGCTGCAACTTTTTTTCGGCCTGCCAGTTCGGTTTCAGGGAAAATCTTTGTACAGAAATTGCCTTACAGCATCTTTTGGAATATGTCTATTCAGGATTAAACAGTGGCTGTAGTGGCAAAACAGCGGGAATCTTCCTGGATATTAGTAAAGCATTCGATACAGTTAATCATAGTCTGCTGTTCCGCAAGCTGGAGAGTGCTGGTGTAAGGGGAATTCCACTAGATTGGTTTAAGTCCTTCCTACAGGGTAGGAAACAGTATGTAAGGATCAGAAACGTTGCAAGTGAAGTATTACCCATAACTTGTGGTGTGCCGCAAGGTTCGGTTCTTGGCCCTATTCTCTTCTTAATTTTTGTAAATGATTTGTATAATGGTGAATTGAATGGACGGATAACTGCTTTTGCGGACGACACTGCTCTTTCATATAAAAGTAATAACCTTCAAGATTTACATCAGAAAATGCAGTCTGACTTGAACAAAATATCTCTATGGTTTACATGTAACAAACTTAAAATTAATGTAGCCAAAACTAATTATATGATGTTCAGTCTCTCTGGAAGTGCTGACTTGCCTGCTCCACTGCGCTTTCACTCTCCGGTTTGTTCCTATTCTAGCTGTGACTGTCCCAGTATCAGTCCAGCAAAGACTATCAAATATTTGGGTCTTTCACTGGATGAAAATCTGAATTGGAGGCAACAAATTGAAACTCTAAAGAAGTCTTTAAGGTTCTATTTGATGATTTTCCATCGCATTAAATATTTGTGCGATTTTAATGTAATGAAGGAACTTTATTTTTCATTTGTACATTCCAAAATTGAATATGGAATCACATGTTGGGGAAGCTCCTATTACGCTAACCAGGATCCAATTATTAAACTTCAAAAAGCTTTTATAAGATTGATAACGGGCAGTAGGTTTGATGATCATACATTTCCACTGTTCTGTCATCTTAGAATTTTGCCTGTTAGGTTCCTATATGTATTCAAGGTTTTGTCATTGTTCTTCAATATAAGTGGAAATAGAGGTGTGACAATTGATTACTGTCAGCCTGTTACCGCACTTCGACAGACCAGGCGGACTGCGGCTTCCCAAGTCAGATGTCCTAAACCCAATTGCACTCTTTTTCGTAAAACGTTCATTTTCCTGGCACCTAGATTTTATAATGCTTTGCCGCTTGAGGTCAAGAATGCCATTGCTGCATGTAATTGTGGAAATAAGATTAAGAGATTAATTAAAATTTGGCTTTTGTCACTCACTCCCGAAGCTCTAGAGTTTTTGTTCATAATTATTGTTTAATCCGTCTATTTTTCTTTCCATTCTGTTAACTTTGCATTCTGTTATCTTGCTTTTCTTTTTATTTTTTCTCCTCTTTATTTTTTTTGTATTTTCCCTGCTCTTCTTACCGTTTTTTTTTTGCAACATAAATCAATAAATTAATCTTTTCACACAATTTGAATCTCTATTTTTAATGATTTTCTTTTGCTTTCTCTAATTAGCATCATCTCTTTAATAATTAAATACTAATATCCTATTTTGATTACAGCCCATAAATGTTTTTTTTATCTCTCTTTTTTCTTTTTTTTCAGTCCATTCTATTGCTTTAGTAAAATAGTGTGTTAGACTCCCTCCAGCGGTCCGTAAGTTGCATCTTACGTGCTGGATTGTATTTTTCTCAATAAGTAATAAGTTGCATTATAATATTAAAATATCTCATATTATGGAGTGATCCGTGGTCTAGTGGATAGAGTGCTTGCGTAGCAGCATAGAGATCCCGGGTTCAAGCCCTCTCAATACCAAAAGTTTTTTAACCAGATCACTCCCGTGTTATCGGATGGGCACGTTAAACTGTCGGTCCCGGCTGAAGTATGACAGTCGTAAGGCCCATTGACGGCTTAAATTATATATTCAGGCGGTGGGACCTTCCCGCAAGGGACTCCCCACCAACAAAAGCCATACGAATTTACTTTTATCTCATATTATAAGATTTTGTATATAATAATCTTGTTTGTTTGTTTTTGATATGCATGTATTTTACATTTCCTTGTATTGTGCTTATTGAGAATAAAACTTCATTCATTCATTCATTCATATACGGACACAAATGTTGGAAAATTATTAGACAATTGGACGTCCAGATTGACTACATCCGAGCCAGCTGAGGTAGTGATAAATCATATTCAAAATGCAATGCTACAAGGATATCTTTCGATTAAAAAAGAAATATGTCAATATAATACCTAATCCATTGTTGTTTTATTGCAATTTAAAGTTCTAATATCGGGGCACCGAGCTTCGCTCGTTATTTTTATCTATTGATAAACAGAATACAAATCTCTAAAATGATCGTGTTTATATTTCATAGCTGGCTATATGTCATCTTATGAATTTCAGGGATGCGATATTTTGATTTTTCACGTACTTACTCGCTCACTCACTTTTTTACTATCCACAGCTGCTTCAGCCAAGGATGAATTATCCTTTTAATGTCGTTCAGTGAGTTTTCCCAGGGATGAGACCTAGTGCAATCGAATTTTTATATCATAAACCCTACTATGTTCCAAATTTCGTGAAAATCGTTAGAGCCGTTTTCGAGATCCGTTGAACATAAATAACCAGATATAAATATATAAAATACAGAAATTGCTCGCTTAATATAATAGGATACATCTTAAAAAACACCTGTTATATAGTTAAATTATGATTTTATGATTTCATTAGAGTAGACTATCAAATTATCAACTACACTAATTTAAAAAGTACCATCAGTTTAAAAAGTATACAAAATTTATTGAATATTTTGATTTTATGGGAAGAGATGTTACCATGAAACAGGTTCTGAAATTTGAAATTGGTTTGAACAAATATAGTCGTATTATTATTTATAGTTCATTAGGCTTTATTTAATGATTTATTTATTTGAAATGAGAGTCGATGAATAGATATAGGAACGCTTAGAAGTGTTTATTTTGCTGTGTTCCATTCTCTTCTTTCATACGGTGTTATATTTTGGGGCAATTCAACTCATGCAATACATATATTTAGGATTCAAAAGTGGGCAGTTAGAGTGATGGTGGGTGAATCTTTTAGAGGAAGTTGTAGAGATTATTTTAAAGACTTAAATATTCTCCCACTACCAGGTGTATATATTTTGGAGGCTCTTTGTTTTATTGATAAGAATAAAGATAGGTTCAATACAGGAGAGTTGTTCCACTCATACAATACCAGATATAGACAAAACCTCAGAGACGAAATTCATCGAACTAGTATGTATGAGATGGGGGTAAAGAGTGAAGGAATTCGGCTTTATAATTTATTGCCAACACGCGTTAAGGCGTATAGGTGAGAAGTTTAGAATTAAGGTGAGGGAGGAGTTGTTGCAGGTTTGTCTTTATTCCAGTGAGGAATTCGTTTTGCATTAAAAAAATCAAAGATTGATGACTTGGAATATAATTGACAAATCCGTATAGGTACCCCTTTCATAGGTGGTCAGTGGGATGAAAATGAAAATGAAAAAAAAATATCATCGTCAATGATGATGTAGATGATAAGTGACATTCTTGATGAATATATGGAGATTAAGTGTTGGCTATTAAGTATCTACTTATTCTTTTAATAATTGAATATTATCTTTCAGGATTTGGAGATTCCATTCAGTACACAATGCAGCTCTCTCTCTCAGACACCACCACATATGGACGTTCAGGTAATTTCTTATTAATTCTATCTATGTATTCTATGTATAAATCTATGTATTAATAACAGAGATTATTTCATATTGTGTAGAATTCCTGTCGCATTTTGGTCAGTTCAATAAATCGTGTTTAATCTGGAATTAATATCAAATAATAGCAATATGTTCTAGAGAGACAGCCAAATGTTTTCCAGTCCATAACTGTAAATTCAAACAAAGCGGTCTAAATATTAAATGTTAACCATATTCCATTTTGGTTAACACTTATTCATAAGTCAGTTATAGACGATTCCGATCAGTTTTGAAATCTTTCTTGGTGAAGCATCCATTTTACAGCCTGAGTGAATTTCTTGATAGTGAGATGACATTTTGAAACTTTCTTATGACATGTTTTATAAGCCCTTGACACAGTCTATCCAGCAGCGCTGGTCAATGACTTGGAATAAAACCAAACTAAACTATGGAAATGAAACAATAAATTTGATTTGAATCTAATTGCCTGGTTTTTTTTGCAGATGTTATCAGTTTATGACGAACTGAAGTTTGATAATCTAGATGGCGGTGCCTGGAAGCAAGGATGGAATGTAGTTTACAATGAACATCAATGGGCAAACGACGATCTTATGGTTTTTGTAGTGCCGCATTCCCATAATGATCCAGGTATGCAAATAAATTGTGTTTTTTATTTATTGATGGATACAATTATACAGAATGATTATAAAAGGACTTAACAACTTTGAAAGCACATAAATATTTATTGAAATTTCTTAAAGAATTGAGAAAGGTGTCATTTTTTTACACTTCAAGTTCAAGGTGTGGGTGCTATTTTGGTTCGATGTGACAGCCTTTGGTAATGCGACATACATCCCACCGGTAATCGATTTCTTGCCACACTCGTACCAGCTTATCAGGTGTAACTTGTGCAACCGCAGCGATCCGAATGTGATCTGATTTCGGAGGTCATTAAGATTAACGGAACATAATCCTTAATGAGCCCGTTCTGGGTACATAGAACGTGGTGAATTGCCCGATTCACAATTTACCAGGTAAAAAGTTCCGCGTCCCATGGGAAGAATTTTGACAGATTCTGTACCAGAAACCAGTTCCAGTTCCAAGTTCCTGCTTCATAGTCGAAACCTGGTAAATTGTGACAGTTCCAACTATCCGAGCTCTCATTGGTCGATTGAATTGTAGTCTGCTTGCTTCACTGCGCATGTGTTGATAGCTTGTTTGTTTACCATACCATAGCCATAGAATACGTAACCAACAAAATGATGTTTGATAACCTGAATTTTTCTCTATAGAAAACTTGAGAGTAATGGAATGAAAGAAATGCACAATTTTCTAGACGGTAAGTTTGTAAAACAGCCTCTCTTCATTCACACAGATAGTAAACGACACATTTTGGTGTAAATCAACTTTATAAGTGCGCGCTAAAAGCTTGAACCAACGATTTTGAAATGGCGTTCCATGGGAACATTTTGCACTAGTCACGGGATGGAACAATTTACGATTGGAACTGGAACAATATTTACTGTACACAATGAAACCCCACAGGAAGAAATCCATTGGTGTTGAATCCGGTGAGCGAGGTAGCTATGCGATTCGCCCTGCACGGCCAATCCAGCGAAGTTGAAAGCAATTGTCTAGAAAATCCCGAACTTCTCTGTGGAAATGAGCTGGTGCATCGTCATACTGAAAGTAAAAGAGCACTTGTTCATCTTGTTGAATTGGCCGTGCAGGGAGTACCTTGTCCGTACCTTGGACGTCCGACTGCTCTCCTTCCTTGCACACACACATTAACATACTGTTTTGTCTTGCAATCATCCCTCATTCGCTGTACATGTTCCATACCAGCCCAACTGCCTCACTTCTATCCTTTCACTGACATCTCTCATGCCCACTTCTTCCCTTATTCTATAGTGAGGTCCACGTTATAATGACAGTGTTTGATTGGCAATGGTATTGCTATCCTTGTCTATCATTGAATAAAGCGGATAGCGCTATCTCTTTCTCGCTTTGCTCTGTTGCCAGATCGTGTTCCAACAATTTAAAATTAATAATTAATTAACAATATATTTCATCTCAATTATGAAAACTCATTATGAAATTATTGAAAAATATAATTTCTTGCTTAATAAAATTTAATTATTGATTATTTTAAATGAGAATAGACAGTTAATATTACATCAATAAACCTGTATCATCTACCGTCTATAGAAGGCATTGACAAGACAGAGGATTGGCAACGTTGATCTTTCTCCACTGCCATTATAACGTGGACCTCACTTTAGTCTAGTATTCCTTACTCTATCCCTTCTTGTATTTCCAACAGTTTTTCTATGTCACTTCATTTCCACTGTCCCTATCTTGTTTTCATGAGGCCAGCTTTCACTTCCAATGAAATCATCTCATCTGTAGAGTTGATGTGTTATTATTTATCTAATTGTTGCTGTGTTTTCAACGTTTGTTTGATAATTACTGTTGATAATGTGTACAGGTTGGAAGAAAACGTTTGAGGAGTACTAAGGAGCAAGCTAGCCAGGGTCGCAACCGGCGGCGATAAGGGTTCGGCATCGAGCGATCGCCCGTCGTCAGCATCATCCTCGTCATCGACCAAGGGGGAGGGGTGGCCGGCTGATAAAGGCATGCTCAAGGAGTTTGTAGCCGAACTCTTGTCAGATAACAAGTTCCTTGATAGTATCGTCGACCGTGTTGTGTTAAAGCTGAATGATAATCTCGATGAGCTGATAAGAGCGCGCATCCAGAGTGAGTATGAACCGCGTTTATCGGCTATGGAGAAAAAAATCGATTCATTGGAGGCTGAAATTCGCGACATTACAAAAAAGGCAGCATCTCGTACCGAATTGTATGAGCTTAAGTTGGACTCTCAAGAACAATACCAACGTCGCAATAATGTACGAATATTTGGCATTCCGGAGGTGAATGGAGAAAATGTCACCGAGATTGTCACCAAGCTGTGTAGTGACAGATTGAAAATCGCGGTGGATGCAGCGCAGATCGACCGCTGCCACAGAGTGGGACGTCTTCCTGGTACTGGAGCGACTCAGGCGAGACCGAGAGCTGTCATCGTCAAGTTCGTGAGCTACCAGACTCGGCGTTCGGTGTTATCGGCGAGGAGGCAGCTCAAGGGTTCTGATATCACTATAAGAGAGGACCTCACGAGACGACGACATGCTCACTTCCGTGAGGTGGCAGCTAGAGTGGGCATCAGGAATGCGTGGACGATCGACGGCAGAGTGATGTGGCGCGAGGGTGACAGAATTCATTCCAGTGAGTCGTGAGCACTGATTGTATCTATTCAGATAAGCATGTCACCTTGGACTAAATATTAACTAAGAATTCAAGGAAAATCATTTAAAAGAACAGTTTTCTATCTTATACATATTATTTATTTGCATATATTGTTAATCATTTCAGTTAATTAATAGTTCCATTATTATTGCAGTTAATAATTATATTCAAGAGTTATTGCTTTTCCAGTCGATTACCACAGTAAATTCAGTTCATTTTAGGATTTCAATTTGACTGATTGAAAATAATTAATTTTTAACTTTTAAATTACCATTCTTCTTTAATTGGCTGGATGGATAAAATCTGAGTCAGTCTTACATCTCCTTCAACAAAACATTGCCATTCAGTCAAATTCATAAATAATTTTGATGTCTACATTGCATAATTATCTCTGTGTGTGAATGAAGAGTAGCATCTATAGATTGTCATCTAGTTGTCTATCGTAATCCCGTTATCTTGGTTACGTCTTTCTTATCTGCTCCCTCTGTTCTCTGTTCTATTTTTTCCTGATATATAGGGTTTATCTTCACAGCAAGAGTACATGATAACAATATCGTTATTTCCTCTAATTTTTTAAAATCATGCTCTCGTTCTTTTCTGTGTCACAATCAAAACGATTAACCGCTCATTTTTTGTATCATTATTTTTCCTCAGCATGCAGTTCATCATTACAGTTTTGTTCTATATTTTTCTAATCAACTACACTATTTCAGAATAGTTTTATAATTCATAAAGTAACATCACTTAATCTGTCCTAACACTTTTCTCTCTATTCCAACATTATTTTTCCTGTATTTTTATCATTATGATTATTTTGTTTTACTGCATCTTCCCTCAAAACTTTTGTTCTTCATATTAATGGCTGCTACCAATCCACTAATAATTTTCTGTTGTTGTGATAAATCTCATTCAATTAGAAATGGTAGTAAATTGAGCATTTATATAGCTGAGAAACTTCCTTTCTTCTAATATTGAGTCAGACAACTGTTTTTCCCCTTCTCTTCCATTCATAATAGTTATGGAGCCGAATTTCACTGGCCAGTTACGAGTAAGATCATTGAGTATTCTCAATCTCAAATCATTGCATGCATTCCAGTTTTGTATTATCCTTTCAATATTATAATGTTGTTTTGTTGTATATGTGTTGGTGTGAATGTGGTACGTTTGTCTTTTTTAAACTTGAATCTTTTAATTTTAAGCTGCCTAGTTTTTGCCTTCTTCTTATTCTCTGCGTCATTAATGCCCAATCTATTCTACAACTTGAATGACACAGCAGTATAACGATGCTGCCGCACTGAGCACCGGCGAGCTGCTTAGGCGGGCGGTCACTCCATTTCCCGGCCGACTGAAGATTGCTCATGTGAATGCACAATCCCTCCTCTGTCACATCGACGAATTCAGGCATGTATTCGGAGGCCAGGATTGTGACGTTGTCTTGGTATCGGAGTCTTGGCTGAAACCTGACGTTTCAAATAGGCTTGTGGAACTTGATGGGTATGTACTCCTTCGTAACGATCGCTTACATAAAAACGGTGGAGGTGTTGCTGCGTTTGTTAAGCGCGCCTTGCTGCCGAGTCATAAGTATTCATCCGATTCATCGATTCCAAATAGACCCGAATACATGTTCCTTGAAATTAAATCTCATAATGTTAAAATGCTGATTGGAGTATGTTATCGACCACCTCATATAGGATTCATGAGTGACTTTGGAGATACCCTGTTGCGTCTCATGCTGCCGTACAGCCATATAGCTGTAATGGGAGACTTTAACACTGACTTACTAGGACGTGACACCTATGACAAGACTCAACTCACGACTATGTTTTATACTGGTGGCATGACCCTGCTCCCCCTCCAGGCGACTCATCATACCGCTACGTCTGATACGCTCTTGGACCTGATTGCTGTTTGTGATGAGCGGTCGGCTGTTGGCCATGGGCAGATCCCTTTCCCTGCACTGTCTGCTCATGATATGGTTTACCTTGTATATGGCTTAAAAAGTCCCAAACAGAAGCCAAAAATCATTGAATACAGAGATTACAAAAACATCAACTACCATGAGTTATTCAATGAGGGGATGACATTGAACTGGCAAACCATTTACGCAACTAATGATGTTAATTACATGGTGAATGAGTTGCATAATGGTGTATCCTATTTATTCAATAAGTATATTCCACTTGTGCAGCGCAGAGTGACAAGGGATCCTGCTCCATGGATTTCAAGAGAAATACGTCGGATGATGGCCGAGCGCGATCGGTGTAGTAGAGTTGCACGACGCACAAAGAGCTCTGTGGATTTCAATAGCTACAAGCGAATGAGAAATTTGTGCAAGCAGACCATCAGAAACGCCAAATCCAGATATTTCCAAAATCTGATCTCCTCTGCTGGTTCATCTGCTTGTAAGTGGCGTAGACTGAGGTCTGTTGGAGTTGGTGGAGAGGGGGGCGGGCCTGTTGTGTCTCACTCACTGGACGATCTCAACAACTTTTTTACTGACATACCTGTTGGCTTGGATCGTGCCCATGACTACATCAACTCTTTGCCAGCTCAAGTAACTGGAGAGCCATTCTACTTTTCATGTGTCTCAGCAAGTGACGTTTTGGCCGCTATACTGAAAATAAAGAGCAATGCTATTGGGGCTGATGATCTACCATTGAAATTCATAAAAATTATGCTTCCCCTGATACTTCCCTTCATCACCCACATCATAAATACATCTCTCATGACTTCCGTTTTTCCTGAAAATTGGAAGTCATCTATAGTCATACCCTTAAACAAAACTCCCAACCCGTCCTCCCTTTCAGACTACAGACCCATCAGCTTACTATCTGTGCTCTCCAAAGTACTAGAGGTGATTGTCCACAAACAGATGAGTGAATTTATTTGCAGTAGGGGGCTTATTAGCGACTTCCAGTCAGGATTCAGGTCTGGTCACAGCACCAATTCTGCTCTTCTCAAGGTGGCTGATGACGTTCGCAGAGCAATGGATGGCAGGGAGCTCACACTCATTGTCCTTGTTGATTTCAGCAAGGCCTTTGACTGTGTGTTCCATCCCATCCTATTGTACAGACTGGAGGGTATGGGTTTCTCTCGTTCGACGGTGGCATGGGTGCGGTCCTACTTGCAGAATAGACGTCAGTGTGTGAGACTTGGGGGTTCCTCTTCGCGCTGGCGACCAGTGGGACGAGGTGTCCCTCAGGGTTCAATCTTGGGTCCTCTGCTATTCAGTGCATACATTGACAACTTGACTCATGTACTAAATACTACAGAGCATCACTTGTATGCTGACGACTTGCAGCTGTATAAGCATTTCAAGCTTGGTGATGCGGCGACAGCTGTGAGTGACATGAACCATGACCTTGCCCGTGTGATCACCTGGACGGAGAATAATGGTTTAAAAATTAATGAGAGCAAATCGCAGGTCATGGTTGTAGGTCACTCAAGACTCTTGACTAGACTAAGCCTTAATGACTTACCCCGCATAAGAATAAACAATGTTCAACTTGACTACAGCACCAGGGTGAAGAATCTTGGTTTGACTTTTACAAATACTCTCGACTGGACAGACCATGTAAACTCGACCAGTAACAAAGTTGTAGCTGGGATTAACTCTTTGAAAAGGATTGGACACCTTTTACCTTTTCCTACTAAAATCATGTTAGTTAAAACATTGATATTCCCCTTTTTTTTCTACTGTGACTTAGTGACTATGGACATGACTGTTCAACTTACTCAGAGATTGCAGCGCGCTCAGAATTACTGTGTGCGCTTCATCTTTGGTTTACGACGTGACGAACATATTACTCAATACTTTGGACAGCTCAAACTTTTAAGACTGCACGAATACAGGAGTCTCCATGCACTCATGTTCCTCTTCAAACTCTTGAAATCTCGGTCTCCCAATTACTTGGCAGCAGGGTTTCGCTTCATGGGTGATGTTGGCAGGGGTGGGACGCGTCATGGAGCTTGCTCATTGTCCGTTCCAATTCACAGAACTGAGCTATATAATAAGTCATTCCATGTTAGTGCGATTAGATTATGGAATTCACTGCCAGCTCATATTAGGCTGCTTGACAGTCAACGCCGGTTCAGTGCGGCTGTCGTGGCGTGGATCAGGGGGGGAGGGCTTAACTAGGCGGTTTTACTCTATGTTCTTTAGAGGTGTGAGTGTAAGTGTGATTGTGTGGGTGTGTGTGTGTGTGTGAATGTTTTGTGTGAGTGAGATTTATTCACTATTAAGATTTCTTGCTTTTAGTTTTCTCTTTTTTTCCTCTTAATTTATTCAATTTGTAGCAAATTGATTTAGTAGTTTCCTTATAATTTTTAATTTTTAATTATCATTTAATTTCAAATTGTAATGTATATTGTTATTTCTATGTTACTCATCATCGTGGGTTAAATGGAAGAGGGGGCTTCTATTGCCTCAATTTCGCCCACATCACTTTTATTGTAAAGTGTAGATAAAAGTCATTTATCTATCTATCTATCTATATGCCTAGTGCACACTATCGTCAAGTCGCTGCTTACCTGCCTGGCCACGTAAGGCTCAACTCACACTACCTCTACTCAAATCGTACGACTCCAGTCGAGGATACTCCGGTCTCTCGACCTTACGACTTTCTTGCTCATTGTCACCACTTCAGTTCCATGCTACTCCATTTCTCACCTTACATTATCAAAGATATGAGATAAAATGTGATACTACTGCGCATGTAACAACTTTTATAATATTTATTATGAATATAATATATTCATAATAATTTATAGACGATATTATAGCAGCGAGAGTTGGACACCAACAGCTAATGACATAAGCCGAGTGAACGCCCTCCAAATGAAGTGCTTGAGGAGAATGGTGGTAAAGACCCGACCAGACAGGTTCCTATATGGAAAAAAGGATTAGGGAAGATTTGGTAGTCCCACCCATTTCGGATGTAATCCAGCCAACTGGTTTGGACATGTATTCAGGATGGGCAGACATAGAAAGCCTAGGCAGTATTTGGAGGCTAGCCCCTTAGGACGGCGCCCCATCGGAAGACCTAGAGCAACATGGGAGGAGAGGATAGAGTGCGAAGAATGGCAGAGGACAGGGACGGCTACAAAGCTTTCCCTTACAAGCTCTATCAGGATGATGGATCCGGGGTAGCTGCAGAATGGGATAGAGAAAGAAGAAGTTTCAACTTGAATTTATATCTTTAAATTTATCATTAGTTACCAAAATATATAGTTATTTTTCAATTCAATATATATCTCACACTCATTGCTATTTTATTTCACAAAGAAAGTTTTATTATAAGTTATATAGTATACGTTTACATTATGAGTGTCTAAATTGTGTTTTTCGTTTTGCAATAGTGATTGTATAATGTTTTGATACTTTGCACCATATATTCCATTTTAATTCTTCATGGATAGTTGTTTGAATAGACCGTTATTCTTCAATTAGTGTTGTTTATTCGTACATATTAATTATTCATTAATTCGAATTTGAACAAATGCAACTTTCAATTATTTATTTCCATCTTTAGACTGGCTGGCCGCTATAGCTTCGTAAAGAATGAACGCTGCTATCCAGAGATTGTCAGTTTGGTGTAAGGGTAAGAATTCCTGACCGGCATTTCGGAGGTACCGGGTTCGATTCCCGGGCTGACAAATATTTTTTGTATAGTAGCGCTGATTGAATTTCCATCTAGCTGTTTACACTGTTGTCAATATTTGCAGTAGCAGAAGTCTTCGGGGTGATTTACAACATTTAATCGGGATTTTCGTTTAATTATAGTAATAATTGTTTATTCGTGTTTTGTTCTAGATTACTTGACAGAGGACAAGTTCTATAACTAACATTTATTAATAATTGATTGAATATTTTTGAATGATTGTAGTTCATTTTTGTTGTAGGTTACTGGACAGAGGACAACTTGAAATCGTAGCGGGAGGCTGGGTGATGACCGATGAGGCAAACAGTCATTACTATTCTATGATACAGGAAATGATGCACGGCCATCAGTGGCTCAATAACAAGTTGCAGTATAAACCTAGGTAAATTAATAATTATTAAATCACCTACAGCTTTAATTAAGGCTGTGCAAAGGCTAAAAATAAACTTTTTACTGGTGATATTTTTCAAAGTTTTTCGATTTGTATATCATCAAGCTATCAAAATATAAAAGTTTTCTCAGAATTTTTTTTCCGATCATTGATTTTTGAGATATGAGCGCCTATAGTTCAAATTTTTGGAACAGAACATTTCAAATTCGGTAAGATATAAATCCATGAGAATTAGTGGATAAATTCTTCATGGTATTGATGATTGAATAAAACAAAAATTTCCTGAAAATATTAATTTTTGAGAAAGTTATTCAATTTACCAAAAATAACTTTTGAGTTATTTTTAGTAAATTGAATAACTTTCTGAAAAATTAATTTTTTCAAAACTTTTTTTTCATAAAATCAACAATACCATGAAGAATTTAACCTCTGAATCTCATGGATTTATCTCTTACCGAATTTGAAATGTTCTGTCCCAAAAATTTGAACTTTATACCAGCTTGAGTGAAAGAAGGAAATTTCTTCAACAGTTAAATTGGAACATAATAGCCCTATACCATGGGATATCTTCTTATGCTATCTTTTCTCTATGCTTTCATTCAAACATTTTGTGTTATGCATGCATGATAACTTATGATTTAACTCGTATTTTCTTTTGTCGTAATGTTTGTATGTATGTAACGCATTTACGGCCAAACGCATTGATAGAATACGATGAGATTTGACAGGAATAATCCTTTTTCAACTGCGCGTCGATGTATACACAAGGTTTTTTGAAATTTTGTATTTTAAGGATAATATGAAAAAAAATGAGTTTCTCCGATATCACTATACCCACCACCTCCGTAAACAAAGCCGTAGTGCATTCGTGTGACGTCAGCACAGGTAGGGCTCCTGCAACAATAAAAATTCGTTGATTTCAGCTGATCTATATCAGCTAGTGTTTTTATTGGTGTAGGAGCCCTACCTGTGCTGACGTCATTCGAATGCACTACGGCTTTGTTTACGGAGATAGTGCTATATCACTATATCATCTAATCTGAAGATAGGATTAATCAGACTATAGAATTATTCAAAATCAATCAGCTGTCAAGTGGATTATTCATTGAATTCATTACACAGATGTCTGGAGAAGCAATGTCTATTTCTATAAGGTTTATGGTTTCAATATTTTGTTTTGCATTCATGCGTGCCCATCAGTATTACGTGTATCATTATTCTCACATTAAATGTGAAAAACAAATTTAATAGGTGATTAAAAATAATTAAATGAACTAAATAATGCTGAAGAAATTATTATAATATATTTGATTGAATATAATTAATTTTCAAATATTTGATAAATATTTTCATCAGATGGAAAGATTATCACGGAACTGGATGAATTATCATATGGAATACAATATTCAAACGTGAACTGAGTTTGTTAACATTTCAAACAGGTATATAAACAAATAACAGTTTTTAAGAGTAAATTATGATTCAACTGTGAATGTGATTGAACTGAATCAACTAGAACAGGTGACATCAGATACTTGTGGATGAGAAAACTGCTTGAGGACTACTGTTCACAGAACTACTAGTTAGTTCTAAGGCCTGGTTGTAGAAAAGCCTGTTAACTTTTAATTATGATTAAATTCCATAAGAGCCAATAAGATAATGTTTTTCTGAGTAGAGGGCTTCTCTAATTGGTTGTCGTGGCATTTAATGGGATTAGAAGTTAACAGACTTCTGTGCAACCGGGGCTAAGAATATTACAATATTGTAATCTGTATTTATAAATGTTTTGTAAGATAATAATACATTTGATTGATTTGATATCATTGAATTACAATATTGTAATCTATATTAAAATTTTTTTAAGATAATAAATGTGATTGATTTGATATCATTGAAGCGGAATTGAATGTTGTAATGTTTGTAGGTACAGTTGGTCAATCGACCCGTTCGGCTTGTCAGCGACTATGCCCAACCTGCTGCGTAAGATGGGCATGGATGCCCTTGTTATACAGCGCACCCACTACTCCGTCAAAAAGTACCTCGCCAGGTATGTAACTAATAATCTTTAATAGTATAAAGGAAGGAATTTGCTTATTCATGTAGGATACCTTATACTGTATTTTGAAATAAGATTCTCCCATCTTACATTATAAACTTCTGTTCATTTTCGTTTTTACAACTTTATTTTTCACACAACATAATTCTTTGAGCCTATTTTGTTGCAGAGTCGTCACATAAAGTTAAAATCAGGCATTTAACTTATTTATGAAGCCATAACTACTCCACTTTTCGTTGCACAGATGTCAAAGTAAACTATAGCTCCCATAAAACTAAAAACGCCCAATTAGACACATAATTTCGCTGCACAGTCGTCAGAAAGAGCTTATTTATGTCTCCAATAGCTAAAAACGGTCAGTTAAGTTATGGGCTCGAAGTCGTGCTGTTAAATCCAATATCTACTCTTACCAAATGCATTTTAGAGGTTGTGATAGCTTTTTTGAAAAATGCTTACAGAAAACCATCTGTATATAAGTAAATTATTTTTTCTCTCCCTATGTTTTCTCAAGTTGTTTATAAACTCCAAATCGCTAAATATGGTGAGAAATCTCGCCAAAAGCCAAGAGTCGCCATATTGTTTATCAATTTCATGTGAGGTCTTTTAGGTCTGTTCACAGTGATGTCAATTGAAACTTTCCCCGATGCCAAGACATTGGTTGGATAGAAGCATGTACGGAAAAAAGTGAATAGAGCTGCAGTGTGACTTATGTGTGATGCTAATTCGAGATATAGCTAAATGGGCTTCGGCAAACGACTGTGCAACGACCAACCAGTTATGTCAGTGATTTTAAACTATGTCTCACATAGCTATGGATGATTTTATGTAACGATGGTGACTTTCAAAATGAAATATTTCCTACATTTACGGGATAGGAAATACAGGAATGACGGACGCATCATTCCGTCTGAACTACTGAACTGATTAACTTGAAGAAACTTTACATAAAATAACGGGGCACCGAGCCTCGCTCGTTATTTATTTATTGATAAGCAGAACACAATTATTTTAAATGATTGGGGAAGGACTAACAGGCACAGCCCAAAACTGTTTCTTCCTCGAATTTTGATTTTTACATTATAAATAATCCAAAAAGTAGGTTATGTTCCATACACTTGAATTCAGGTCCAATTTTCAATCCAAACATTTAAAAACAGAAAATTTATAATTTAGATTGTTTACAAACCAAATTGAATAACACTCACTAATCACTTAAAACTGTAAAATAATGATTAACTTTGAAAATTATGATATACTCTAATTTAGAATGATATACCATGTCATGTCAACAAATCAGATTATGTTGATCAAGTCGATTAAAATTTCTAGATATTATTTCTCGTCAGATAAGCTGATTGATTCAACAGCTGAACATAAGTCTGTCTCTCTCCCACACAGGCACTCCCATCTTCCGTTATCAACAGACGACGAAATTATCATGTGTTTTTCCAAGGATGAATAATTATTAACCTTTTCATATCCTTCAGCCAGTTTTCCCAGGGATGATACCTAGTGCAATCGAATTTTTAGATCATAAACCTACTATGTTCCAAATTTCGTAAAAATCGTTAGAGCCGTTTTCGAGATCCATTGGACATGAATATATAAACATATATAAACATTGTCACGTGGTATTTTAGCACTGTTCACAGTGATGTCAATTGAAACTTTGCCCGATGCCAAGACATTGGTTGGATAGAAGCATGTACGGAAAAAAGTGAATAGAGCTGCAGTGTGACTTATGTGTGATGCTAATTCGAGATATAGCTAAATGGGCTTCCGCAAATGACTGTGCAACGACCAACCAGTTATGTCAGTGATTTTAAACTATGTCTCACATAGCTATGGATGATTTTATGTAACGATGGTGACTTTCAAAATGAAATATTTCCTACATTTACGGGATAGGAAATACAGGAATGACGGACGCATCATTCCGTCTGAACTACTGAACTGATTAACTTGAAGAAACTTTACATAAAATAACGGGGCACCGAGCCTCGCTCGTTATTTATTTATTGATAAGCAGAACACAATTATTTTAAATGATTGGGGAAGGACTAACAGGCACAGCCCAAAACTGTTTCTTCCTCGAATTTTGATTTATACATTATAAATAATCCAAAAAGTAGGTTATGTTCCATACACTTGAATTCAGGTCCAATTTTCAATCCAAACATTTAAAAACAGAAAATTTATAATTTAGATTGTTTACAAACCAAATTGAATAACACTCACTAATCACTTAAAACTGTAAAATAATGATTAACTTTGAAAATTATGATATACTCTAATTTAGAATGATATACCATGTCATGTCAACAAATCAGATTATGTTGATCAAGTCGATTAAAATTTCTAGATATTATTTCTCGTGAGATAAGCTGATTGATTCAACAGCTGAACATAAGTCTGTCTCTCTCCCACACAGGCACTCCCATCTTCCGTTATCAACAGACGACGAAATTATCATGTGTTTTTCCAAGGATGAATAATTATTAACCTTTTCATATCCTTCAGCCAGTTTTCCCAGGGATGATACCTAGTGCAATCGAATTTTTAGATCATAAACCTACTATGTTCCAAATTTCGTAAAAATCGTTAGAGCCGTTTTCGAGATCCATTGGACATGAATATATAAACATATATAAACATTGTCACGTGGTATTTTAGCACCACAAAATATTTTTGAAATGAACTATTGAACTTTAATAGAATTATAAAATGGAAAGGAAAGATAACCTAGTCAAAGAACCACTCAAGTAAAATCGAATGTTGTTAGTGATAAAGAGTAATCGTATTATCTAAAGCGATAAGAAAAAACATGCATAATTGTAATTCAACAATAATGAGGATCCATTGGCAGAATTAAAAATTATAAAGCGGCTTATTTATTATTGGCAAATCATAAAAAATAAAAGTTTGCATGTACATTTGAGGTTAGAATTGTTTATTTACACTTTTAAATGAATCAATCGATCTAGGACAAATCGATAGTTATTTGAATCAACACCTAACGAATCAGCTGATCGTTCGTTCAAAATAATTAATTCGGGAAATAATTAATTTATTCTACTAGACCTCCAAGAACATCATTACTGTGAGTGTTTGTTCAAACGAGCTCGTTTTATAAAGGCCTTTTTTATTAGAGTTGGGGAATTAATCAAAGCGCTATATAAATAAAAATCAGTCAAAGAAAAATTCGCAACGTGTTGAGTGCTATCATATAGTTTATAAGAACGTTTTATGAATTTTATTTGATTTATGTAGGAAGCTTACTTCCATGCATGGCACGGACTCATTAAAAACCCTGAGATTTTTTAAATATTAATTTTAATAATTATTATTTGCTAATTGATCAAAGCATGTCCTATTAAATCTACAGACCGAACAGGTTTTAAATTGTAGAATTCTGAATTGACTTGAAGTCCATGTATCAGTATTAAATACAAATTTATAATTTTTAAAGCTCACAAATGTGAATGCTATTAAACCTTGTGATAATTGTTAAACCGTTAAAGAATTTATTTAAAGAAAATTATAGATATAAGAATATTTTATATATATATATATATATATATATATTGTTTTATGGGAATATATTTTGTGCTTTATGTCAGCATACAAAAATCATAGAAGTTTATTTTATCCTAATTTATCTCGTGTTATACAGTTTGGGCTGTCTCAGTACCAAGAAAAATATTCTGCAGCATATAAAATTAGTGAATCAATTAATATTGATCTTATTAAGAGCATTCAGTACTTATCATCCTTTGATGATAGTCACATTAGTCCGCCAGAAAAAATATATTGATAATTATATTAATAAGGTTCCAGTTATATCATATAAGGATCCAGAGAGCTTCAAGAACTGGCATTGTAAGTTCTAAGGAATTTCAGAAGGATAAATTGGTGGATACCTCTATTCATGGCGAGCGTTTTAAGAATCAACTAGAAAAAACCATAGTTGGTCTTTATTATCCTCAATTGGATACATGGTTACTGATAATCAGTCATCAACTATCTTTTTGTTTTCCTTATTGGTATTCTTCATGAACTTCACAGAAGCAGCGGTAAGAATTATTAATCACCAGTCATTGAACCTTGTGGTGATTAATTATATTTGGAAAATTCATGTATCTACCACTGAGCTAGAGCTGCGTTTTGAACCCAGCAATTTTGCGAGCCGGACGGCCTTAACTATTTGCGAATTTATTCGCAAATTAGGGACTTTAGCAACCGCTCATATAAACATCAAGAACACCGTTTCATCTATAAAGGATTTACAATTTACCACTTTACACAAAATGGCTTCACAACGTGGGACTCTATCATAAGAGATAACCCCCCAGGAAGCACGTCTTTACAACATATAAACATATAAATATATACAGAAATTGCTCGCTGAATATAATAGGATATTCTGAATTCACCAAGGCTCATTTTCATTGTTATTGATTAATTAATTCTAATTTAATGATTGAAACAAATTGATTTAATTTGTGATACAAAGTTTACGTAAGATTGAAACCCAATCAAATCGTTTTTCTATTCTAAATTATTACAGTTGTTAATTAATACTTACAATATCAGCATGGAAATATAAAACTAAATTGAATCTATTTGTGCTTCAAACAGACCCTTGTGAAGCACGGGTTACCTGCTAGTAATAAATGAGTAGAGTCTAAATAACATAAGTTAAGACCTGATCCAGCAGTCGACTATAGTATGGTCCACGTTATAATGACAGTATTTGATAAACATTGGTGTGTTATTCTTGTCTATCATCCGGCTACGCAGATAGAGCTATCCTTTTCTAGCTCAGCAACGTCTCCTGATCGTTCTTCAACAATTTAGATATCCTTTACTATTAAACGAGCAATTTCTGTTTATATGTTTAGATGTTTATATGTTTGTATTTCACCGGATCTCGAAAATGGCTCTAACGATTCTCACGAAATGCAGAACATAGTAGGTTTATAATATAAAGATTCGATTACACTAGGTCTCATCCCTGGGAAAACTCGCTGAAGGACATTAAAAGAATAATTATCATTCATCCTTGGTGAATTCTCATGAAGAAATTTTAAAGGCAAGTCTACGAATATTTTCTAACCTCAAAATGTTTTATGGAGATGGGAAGTAGGTATTGATGTTTTTCAACGTTTCTGCCTTGTGTTTTAAAGTACTGTTCTTAATTTTAATGTGAGTAATTGTACATTATAGATATTGAGTGGATTTTGAAATCAATTTGAAGCTCATTTTTTTGCAAGCCGGACACATTCCAGTAATGTCTCCCGGCTACATAGGCCAAAGTCCTTTTCAGGGCAATCCAGATAGTTACTTACTTAGAATAGCACAACTTAATATTGAGGGCATGACAAGAGCTAAAGGAGAAATTTGTGGAAAAATGAGTAAAGATCTCAAAATTGACATCATACTGATTCAAGAAACACATGTAGCAGTGAATTTGGATAACAAGCTGAAGATTCCAGGCTATACACTTGTTAACAGTTTAAATCATGATAAGCATGGAATTGCCACATTTGTTACATCGAATATTGCTTCTAATTGTAGTGGTTTAAATGGAAATAGTCATGCCATAGGCATAGTATACGGAGGGCTGAGTATATTCAATGTGTACAAACCCCCTGGGGAAGAATGGGAGAACCCTGCCCTCCCTCATGCTGCACATCCGTGCATATATGCTGGCGATTTCAACTCTCATAGCCCTCTGTGGGGCTACAGAACTGAAAACAGGGATGGTGAGAGTCTGATTCGATGGGCTGAAGTAAATGATTTTCACTTGGAATATGATGCTAAACAAGGCAGCACTTTTCATTCTGCCAGATGGGGAACTTCTACCACTCCAGATCTGTGCTTTGTGTCATGTAATAGGGAAGGTAGACCTTTGCATGTGACAAGATCAGTTGAATCAAGATTCCCTAGAAGTCAACATAGCATGGTGGTTTTAGAGATTGGCATGAGGTTGCCATGTGTTCAAAATCCTGAACTTCCAAGGTGGAATCTCCGTAAGGCAGTTTGGGCAAAGTTTACTGAAGAAGTGGAAAAAACAGTTTCCAGAATCCCTATCAACATATCAAACTATGGAAGGTTCAGCAGACTGCTTTTCATGGCTGCAAAGAGATCTATTCCAAGAGGCCATAGAAAGAATTATGTCCCATGTTGGAATGCAGAATGTGATGGTTTACTTGCTGAATATAAAGTTTCACCAACTGATGAGCTTGCCAATAGCCTGATAAAAAATTTGGATGAAGGAAGACGCAATCGTTGGATGGAAGCCATGCAGAGTCTGGATTTCACTCACTCCAGCAGAAAATCATGGAGTTTACTCCGAAAGCTGAGTGGGAACACAAGATCCATAAAAAGAGCGGATGTGACTCCTGATCAAATAGCTGACATCTTCCAGGAAAATGGTGATATAGATGTGCCCCCAAAGCTGAAAGCTCAAATGAAGCGGAAACTACAGAAGGAGCTGAAAAACTGCATGCAACAATCCTTTTTGGCTGAGTTGGTAAGTTCTGAAGAGATTATAGCTGCCATTAAAAAGATGAAAGGCAATAGAGCACCAGGAGTTGATGGAGTTCTGCCTGAGTTTATCAAGAATTTGGGACCAAAAGCTATAATGTGGCTCTCAAAGTATTTTTCTGAAGTAATGGCTAGAGCTGAGCTCCCCAAATCCTGGAAACAAACAAAGGTCGTAGCAGTATTGAAGCCAGGAAAAGATCAAAAAGATCCAAAAGCTATAGACCAATAGCCCTGTTGTCAGTTGTGTACAAACTTTTTGAACGAGTCCTACTGACAAGAGTAGGGAGCAGAATGGATGAGTGTTTGCCAGAGGAGCAGGCTGGTTTCAGGGAGGGTAGGAGTTGTGAGGAACAAGTATTGGGGCTCACAACTTACATTGAGCATGGGTTTGAGAGAAACCTCAATCAGGAGCCGTATTTCTGGACCTTAGTGCAGCATATGACACAGTGTGGAGATCTGGTCTTCTTCTGAAGTTAGCAAGGATCCTGAAATGCAAGGCAACCGTCAATCTCTTTGGAGCTATTTTGAGAGACCGTACATGCAGAGTGTCTCTTTATGGTAAACTCAGCACTATAAGAAGATTACAAAATGGTTTACCTCAAGGATCGGTTCTTTCACCAATTTTGTTCAATGTTTACACTGCAGACCTGCCTGTTACTCAATCACGCAAGTTTATTTATGCCGATGACATTGGGCTTGTTACTCAAGGTCGAAATTTTGATCAGCTCCAAATTGTGTTGAATGAGGACTTAGAGTTAATGGCAGAATACTTCCAGCAGTGGTTCTTGAAGCCAAACCCGTCCAAAACTGTCTCAACAATATTCCATCTCAGTAACCAGCATGCAAAAAAGACAATTGATCTCAGGTTATGTGGCAAAAGAATATCTCATCAGGAAGCTCCCCGTTACCTAGGAGTCAGACTTGATAGATCCCTCACATATCGACAACATCTGCAGGGGTTGAGAGATAAACTGAAGACAAGGCTAAATATCATCAGCAAACTTGCGGGAACAACCTGGGGTTGTGACATGAATGCCCTTCGAACATCAAGTCTTGCACTTCTGTACAGCACAGGGGAGTACTGCTCTTCTGTCTGGGCTCGCAGCAGACATGTTGAGAAAATTGATACAGTTTTCAATGAAACTATGAGGAAGATTAGTGGGACATTGAGACCAACAGAGACTGAGTGGTTGCCTGTGCTCAGTAACATCATGCCTCCAGATCTCAGAAGGTTGGAGAAGAAGAACAAGTTCATTTCCCAGTTACGACACATTCATGAGGATCTCCCAGTCTCAAGAGATTTGGCTAACCCTCCACCAAGGCGCCTCAAGTCAAGAAGATACTTGAGACTTGACGAGCAAGAGGAAATTAGAAGTGCAAGGGAGTTATGGAGATTGAGATGGTTGCAGGGAGAGGTCAGGAACAAAGGCCTTGTGGATGACCCAAATGACATTGTTCCTGGCACCCAGCTGAGACGTAGAGAGTGGTGTGGCCTTAACCGGTTCAGGACGCAGGTGGGAAGGTGTGCTGAGCTGATGACAGCATGGGGATACACATCTGATCCTCTGTGCCAATGTGGACAAATCCAATCAATGAACCACCTTATATCTGAGTGTCCACAATACTCCTATCATGGAGGGCTGTCGGCCCTCCATGATGCTGGAGAAGATGCGTGTCAGTGGCTCCAGAACGTTCTAAATTCTATTAGTATTTGAAATATTAAGTTTAAAATTATGTTTTTTTTTTTTATATAATTTTGGCCTATGTATGCATATGCATATATATATATAACAAAAAAATTTCAAGTGGAACAGATTGAGCATGAAAATCTCTACAATTGATGTTCAATAACTTTTTCACCTGAAATTGAAAATAATCTCAAAGTTCGAGAAAATGTGATTATTCAATTGCAAACTGTTGATTCTATAAAAATGACTAGCCGTCAGGCTCGCTTCGCTCGCCGTATCCGTCTAGCCAGGGGGCTCCGCCCCCTGAACCCCCGACTGGATCGTCCAAGAATGAGATCATTTGCATTTTTGCATTTTTCATTTGAGCATTTTTATCATATGTTAAGACGATCCAATCGGGGGTCCAGACTACACGTCTGGCTAAACGGATATGGCGAGCGAAGCGAGCCTGACGGCTAGTAATATGATATTCCCAGGAATAGCTCTGATTGAAGTAGCAGTGCCCAATCAATTTTTCCGCGATAAATGCATTTCAATCTTGAACTTGGTGCCAACCTAACAAAGTCAACTCAACTTAATGCCAACCTGACAAAATTATTAATTTAGTTACCAGTTAACAACTGTTTCGAAGAGTTACTCTCTCTAGATTATAGTTCTATATTAACATATGGTATGGCCTTTTTTCAATTATAATTAAGAGAATAAGAAGAAGAATATACATGCTAAAAGACGAAGTTTAAACCCTTAAAAACCACCCTTAGAGTTGAAATATTGCCAAAAGATTTCTTAGTGCGGAGGTCCTCTAAAGGGCCAACTGAACATACCTACTAAATTTGAACGTTTTTGGTCCGGTAGATTTTTAGTCAGTCAGTCAGTCAGTGAGTGAGTGCCATTTCGCTTTTATATATATAGATAGATTCACTATGAAGAGATAGCAGACCTCGTGTGTCTCCAGCGTTATTATCCTGTCACCAGCTAGCTCAGATCTTTGAATAGTAGACTTGAGATGCGCATGAACACTAGCGTCAGGTGATCAATTTTCATAACGGCAAGGAAAGTTGTGTGAGTGAGCCACACCAGATTTTCTCTATTGTACTATAGATATTGCGGATCAGCTGAGCGTTTCATAAATAGTTTGTTATAAATGTTGTGAATTATTGTGGGTTTGCAGGAATAAACAGCTGGAGTTTCGCTGGCGTCAGACATGGGACGATGTGGGCCAAACTGAGCTAATGACACACATGATGCCCTTCTACAGCTACGATGTGCCGCATACCTGTGGCCCCGATCCCAAGGTATGTTTTGTGCTATTTTTCTGTTCTCAAGTGTTGAAAATAGATTGAATTATGGCCGGGACACACATAACCGCACCGAGCCCGCGCTGACGTACGGCCGAGTGTCGGACGTACTAGTGGCGGACGGCTAGTGAGAAAACAGAGGCTTTCAAACGTGTAGGGACACATACTACCGCACCGCGCCAGCACCGTCACTGTGTTTTTTGCCCGCGCCGTCAACGACTACACCTTTCCCAATTTTATTCGAAAAAGTATCAAGTTAATTTGAGAAAGTATCAATTGTATTTGAGAAAAGTCACTTGTAATTGAGAGAATGTCAGATGTAAATGAGAATAGTCAATTGTATTTGGGAAGTCATCACATGTAATTGAGAATAGTGAATTGTATTTGAGAAATCGTCAAATATAAATGAGAAGATATCAATTGAAAATGAGAGATTTTTCCAATTGACCTGTCATGACTCTTCTGTAGCCTGCAGTGCAGGTTTGATTTGAGCAAGAAAGGACACTGTACTACGTACACAGTATTCTACATAATTACTATCATAGGCTTCGCATGGGGAAAATTAATATTTTCGGTGGTGGAAGTATTTCCCCTGTACTGTTTACGAATGATTAATGAGAATTATTTCTATGTATGTATTGGCAACGCGACTTTTGTCTCCAAACATTTTGTGAATCATTGCACTTGATGAAGATCAAATTCTCTATGTTTACGGCGCAATATCGAGCTTTATTATCAATCAATTGAATTTCTTGATCAAACAATTCGGCAATTCTTCAATGGATTTTGGTGCTTGAAAATAATGTTTTATTCAAAAAATTGGATTATTGAATATATTATTATATTATTTTACATGAGTACAGTTCTGCAAGTACTGTTTTTTTAAAATCATTTCCCAATTACAACTGACAACTTCTCGATTTCAAATCGTATGTTCTCAAATTTAAATGATACTTTCTCAAATAAAATTCACTATTCTCAATTACAAGTGATGACTTCTCGAATACAATTGACTATTCTCATTTACATCTGACGTTTTCTCAAATACAAATGACTATTCTCAATTACAATTGATACTTTCTCAAATACAGTTGGAAAAGGTGTAGTTCAGTTTACTTTTTGACGGTGACGGTGCGGCCTCGTTTAACATAGAGAGTGAAAAACTTATTGAAGAGATACGGAATTTTCCAGTTTTGTACGATCAAAGTGATGAGAAATATGGTTGAACTAAAAAATAAGTTGAACCAAAAGTAAAAATAGAACCAAATAAGTTAATCCAAAGATATAATATACATAATATAATAATAGAATGAACAACAAAAAGTATAAAAGAAGGAACCCGTGACTGTGTCTGAAATTTTAAATTTTAAACTAATTACGTGTAGATGCAGAAGACAGAAGATAAAAATATTATTGCTGATATACATGACTGATGATGGTATTGTTATGCACCGAAATATATACCAGCACTATGATTCTCATCTTCTACAGGTAATCAATCAGTTTAAAATTGAAAAATATAAATTTAAATCGGATGTAACAAGCTTTTAATAGTGTTATATTATAAACAATAGTTTAACACATTTAGAAATCAGCCTACAGTAGCACTACAGAACTGAGACACTGCTGCCGCTCGGCTGTCACACGGAGTACGTGTGTTCTCCTACCGCCATCACCGTGTCGCGAGCTTAGCTCGGCCGTACGTCGGCGCGGGCTAGGTGCGGTTATATGTGTCCCGGCCTTTAAACGTTGAAATTGTCTGTTAAATTAAATATATCTTCATTTTTCATTTCCTTGCGCTGAAACAACACCTCTAATATCGACCGATTGTAGGTCAATAACTTCTACCATAAAGATAAGAGCATAATATGAAGATATCCCATGGAATAGGTCGTTTATGTTCAAAATTTCAAGCCGACTTTTTTTTAACTTGATCCGATTACTGTCGACTACTGTCTATTATTACTGTTTAATTTGACCTTTGGGGAGCACTGCTGCTTGTACAATATACAGTAGTACCATAGATAAAAGATAGCATAATTAGATATCCCATGGTGTAGGTCGTTCATGTTCCAAATTTCAAACCGACTTTTTGTTAACTCAAGCCGATTACTGTCTTCTGTTGTCTTTTATTACTGATGTTTTCAAGGTATTGTATATGTTTTTTTGTTATGTCTGGAAACTGTGGTCATGCGTTGTTCAGGGATGTTCCCAGTTATCAAACTAGGAGAGTGACATCGGATTTACTAAGACTTCCTAAATCGTATACCACTTGTTTCCAGAAATCGTTTGTATTTCTCGGCCCTAAGTTTTTCAACAATATTTCTCTTGAAATTAAGAGAACACAAAATCGACTTGTTTTAAAACAAAAGTTCTTGGATGGCTTAGAGGTCTTATGCCTGACTATCTAGAGACCTTATTCAATTTGGTTTCTTGGTTAAAATACTCTGATAATGGTGGCTATGCATTGGGAAAATGAGCTGGAATTGGAAAGCGAGCATGGTTAGTGTGAATGTGTGAGTGATTGGTTGCTAATTTTTCTTTCTTTCTTCTTTTTATATTTTTCTACTTCTATAAATTCATAAATTATCAGATATTCATTCCTGCTCGCAGACGTAGAGTTTTGTACTCTCAGCAAGCAGTATTTTTCTATCCAAATTCACAAATTAGTCCTGGTTTAGCATGTTCGAATTCTTGTCTGAAGTTATTGTTTAATAAATTATACTTTTATGTACTTTATAAAAACTTATTACTCTAATATTGTTAAGCTGTATGATTATTTCTCATAATTTGTGAATTGGATTGAATAAAATTTGAATATGAAAAAAATTGAATTTGTTTTTCCCGGGTGAGAGTGTAAGAACGGCACAGTTGAGAGACCACCAGCGTCACGTAGCTTCACGAAAAAGAACTACTAGGACTATCGGCTTGAGTTGACTGTGAGATTTATTTTATTTTTATTTATTTACAATGCAAATGACACGAATGTAATAACATTGGTAGATAAAATAATAAGGTAGTCCTTGTGCTATTTGGATCATTAACCATTGGAAATACCATGGAATATCTTATTTTGCTTTCTTTTCTATATGACTATAGGCTAGAGTAGGCATTGCTAGGTTTTGAGAAAATATAGAACCATGAACCATGAGAAAATCATGAACCATTGGAAATACCATGGGATATCTTATTATGCTATCTTTTCTGTATGGCTATTCAGTAGGCATTGCTAAGTTTTAAGAAAATATAGATAGTTGTACTGTAGAGAAAAGATAGCATAAAGAAAGCGCTCTAAAATTTGAATAGAAGTATAGAGAGAAGAAGATAGAATAAGTAGATATCCTATGGTATAGGTCATTTATGTTGCAAATTTCAAGTCGGATATTTGTTAACTCAAGCCGATTACTGTCGACTACTGTTTATTAATAAGCCGCGTCCAGACTATGCCGATCGACAAAGTCGATCCGCACGTGTCGATCGATGCATTCGATATTTGACTTGTCCACCACATACCTTTGTAAATGTGGACTAGTCAGGAGACACATGCCGGTGTAAAGTGAATTTGAATATTTCGGACTATGTGTAACCTTATCTAAATTTGAGAGGATAATAGCACAAGGTTACCTTATTTTTTCTCTCCCAATCATTTTTACTTTCCTTGCCCTACTACCATAGGTAAGGAAAGTATTGCTTTCCAAAAAAATTAAGGTACCCTAATTTCAAGTTTTCTATACGTTTCAAGGTCCCCTGAGTCCAAAAACATGATTTTTGGGTGTTGGTCTGTGTGTGTGTGTGTGTGTGTGTGTGTGTGTGTGTGTGTGTGTGTGTGTGTGTGTGTGTGTGTGTGTGTGTGTGTGTATGTGTGTATGTCTGTGAACACGATAACTCCATTCCTAATCAACCGATTGACTTGACATTTTAAACTTAAGGTCCTTATACCATGAGGATCTGACAATAAGAAATTCAATAAAATTGAATTCAAAATGGCGGATAATCACTAAAAAACCATGTTATTCTCGGTTACTCTAACGATTTTCTTCAAATTTATATCATGGATAGCTATTTATAAGCCCTATCAACTGACATGAGTCTCATTCCTGGGAAAATTGCAGGAGCTCCGTAAGTTTCTTGAGAAAAATGGCGGATATTTACTAAAAAATTTAAACAATTTTCTCAAAAAAGACTTGACCGATTTTTTTCAAATTCATACCCTTTATAGTTATTTATCAGCTCTATTAACTGGCATGAGTCTCCTTTCTGGGAAACTAATGGGGGGGTCCACCCCATCCTTGAGAAATGGACTTTGTAGCCTCTTTCTCGTGCATGAGGTAGGTAGGTAGAGCAGTTCATAAAAAGAAGACATAGTCGAGATATTTCATCTGTAGAACAGCTGTTTTGACGACTTTTGAAAAATATCATCGAATTTCACCATTTACACACAGGAAAAAGAACTCTGAAAACAATATTCTATATACACATACACAGTAGTGTGATCTTAGTTTCGAATATGTTGCTGCCAATCGTCATTATGTTATTCCCCTAAATTATTCTCCTTCAAGAATGGGGCTCACAGTTCAATGAGCAAGGAAAGTTGTGTGACTGTACCACACCAGATTTTTTGATGATGTACTTATTGTATGAATCAATAAAGAATAATTATTATTAAACGAAAATTCAAATTAAATGCTGTAATTCACCCCGAATAATAATAATAATTATTATTAATTCGTGAATAATTGCAATATTTCAGTAATTTCCATCAATAAAAGAATATGTAATAAATTAACGTTAACAATAAATGAGTGACTCGGAAGACGCTGCAGTTGCGGCTTCTGCAATTATCATTGCAGTTTTTTTCTCCTTATTTCGTTCTCTGGAAAACTGGCTTTGTAAATTGTCCATCGTGCCTTTTGTTCCTATTTTTGTATTGTGAATCAGTTGGATACCACAAGAAACTCCGTTCACGATACATTTTAATAAACAAAATTGTTTGGTCGTCACTTCAATCCACCATAATAATATAATATGATGAATATATTAATAAAATGAACAGTGTTGATCGACCGGGTCGATCGACCCCATTCGGCATAGTGTGCACGTACCTTTACTGTTTTGGCCGGGTGAGAGTGTAAGAACGGTCGGTACATTATGAGAGAATACCAGCGTCCCGTCACATAGCTTTACGAAAAATAACTACTAGAACTATCGGCTGGAGTTAACTGTGGGATTTGAAACATGAACGTCCTATATCATGGGATAATCTTCTTAGGCTATCTTTTTGCTATGCCTCTATACACTTAGGACCAAGCCACACGAAGTGTTTTTCAGGTGTTTTTAGACGATTCGGCTGGACAGGAAGTTCTCTGATTGGGTTGACGTTTGAGAATCTGATGATAATCAGCCAATCATTTTTCCCTCCCTATCATTTTGATGGTGTACTTATTGTATGAATCAATCAATCGGAGAGCTTCTTGTCCTGCCGACTCGTCTGAAAACGGCTGAAAAACGCTTAGTGTGGCTTGGCCCTTAAAGAGCTGCCGAACATACAAAGATTGTGAGGATTATTTAGAGAACAATCGTTCAACCAAATGTGGTATGTCACATATTATGTCGGTGTGTATGAAAGCTGTTACATTCAGTAGCATGCACGGGACGACATGGTGTATAGTGAGGTCCACGTTATAATGGTTGTATTTCAATTCAATTCACTTTATTCCACCAAAACACAGAAAACAGTACAAAGATGTGACAATCAGAAAAAAACAACAATTATTATTCTAAATATCTATATCAACTATCTGAAAAATACGGCTGGAAGTGAAGAACTACTGGCATAAGTGAAACACTTGTTCGCCAGTAGGAGTAGAGACTCAACTGTTTCTAAATCTTAAACTAATAATTTAAAATAGAATCTTTTTATTCAAACAATGTTAAGTATATTAAAAATAAATGCTATCAATTGTGAATTGATCCTGACAATAATGAATAGGCTAGTTTTAAAAGCAGAAAAAAATTTGAACTCATAAAATATTAAGATGGAAGTAATAGTTGTGAAGTATCCAGTTTTAAATATTTATTGGAACAAACTTAATAGGTACACCGATGAGCTCGTTCGGGATGCAGTTTACAATCTTTGGAGCGATGTATACCAGCTGCTTACGAATGACCGTTAAATTAGAATCATAAGTAACATATCTATGTAGATTGTATCTTGTTCTATGAGTTTCATTGATTCTTGAAAATGAGCTTCTATGTTTATTGAAATATTTAAATAGAGTTGACATAGAGTTGACGGATTGACATGACTCTCAGTTCACTGAATACAATTTTCGAAGGGACCAATATGGGTTTATTTAATATGGTTTTATGATCATTTTCTATATAATGAATAGTGGTAACAAATGAGTGTCATAAGTACCTCCCCAAACCACCAAGCCTTAATTTAACAGAGATTGTACAATTGCAAAATAAAGCATTCTCAACTTTGATAAATCAAGTATCGACCTCAACTTATAAAAATTATAGGAGACAAACCTTAGTTTATGGCATAGGTATTCAATATGCCTTCTCCACTTGAATCCCTCCTCGATTATCAAGCCCAAATATTTTATTTGACTAGTCCTTTCAATCTCAGGACATCTACAGAAAGCATCATCAAATAAATTACAATTCAAATGCAATTTAAGTTTACAATTTGTCTCTTCATGTCCAGAGATATTTCTTGGAAAGGTGATATATTTTGTTTTTTCAATATTTAAGCTTAGGGAGTGAACATCTAACCATTTCTTCAGAGTGGAGATGCCTCTAGAGGCGGCTCCATAGACTCTCTGCTAGGTGCTCTCTCCAAACAACAGCACAGTATTGTCAGCAAATGAGATCAACTAATTGATTAATATTGGTGTTGCTATCCTTGTCTACCATTCGACAAAGCAGATAGCTCTATTCTTGTAGATTTCTATCGGCAATGCTGTTCTCCTATCATTCTCCACTGCCATTATAACGAGGACCTCACTATGAGCCTAAAGAAAATGCATTATTTTTTCAATTTCAATTTCTTGACTGTTCCAAAAGCATATGTTTATTTATTTATTTATTAGAACAGTCACAAACACGATATTTGGAAAGAGAAACAGGCAATTGCCCAAAACTTCTTCAATTCCTTGATTTTGGCATATAAATAGTCCAAAGTGAGGTTAAGTTTAAAATTTCTGTTTTCACCAAAGATTAACACTCAGAGAATACGTATTCGAGATATGACTGATGAATTTTGAATTTCGAAAGGTTGATAAGAGCCGGAAATAACACTAAACAATCCGAAAGTTTCAATAATATTATTCAATGTTCCAAGTGAATACGTTTTGATGTAATTCTGTTTCAAAAATCGATTACTACTTTATTAGGATTGATGTGATGATGTATTTGCTGTAGGTGTGCTGTCAATTTGACTTCAAGCGACTGCCGGGTTTTGGTGTGACGTGCCCGTGGCGTGTCTCTCCGCAGACCATCAATGAGAACAATGTCGCACAGAGGTACGTTCGGAGCACACCTAAAAGTGTACAAAGTCTGAATGAAATCAGTTGAGACTTGAGCTTCCAGCCGGCCAAATATAGGCTCGGAACACACCTAAAAGTACGCCACTCAAGTCCAATGTCTGAATTAAATAGATTGAGACTTATACAGAGTTGTGCAGAGGAATCGCATGTTTTTCGAACAGCCAGTACTCGTCGACGGGAGAGGGTATTGCCCTGGAACGAATGTTGGCAGACGACCCATACTATGCCATTTCAGTTGCTATGAGCTTTGGAACGTACAACATCGTGTGTTCGATGTCGAGCAGTTTTTTTTTTAGAAACAATGAATCTGTAGTCACAGTGCAACGCTTTCCCGTCAATATTTTAGAGTTGGGCGTCGAGGTGCAATGTCCGATCGAAATTCTGTACTCCGATGGGCTGCAGCGTTTAGGAGTACTAGTTCTGTGATGAAAAAGAAACCAGCTGGTCTTTCCCGTTCAGTTCATAATCCTGAAAACGTAGACCAAGTCAGTGTCGTTGAGTCAATCGTCTAGGACTAGTAACAACTGCCGTTCTGACTCGGTCTACACTTTCCGGGGAACAGGGAAGACCAGGTGGTTTCTTTTTCATCACATAACTAGTACTCCTAAACGCTGCAACCCATAGGAGTACAGTATTTCGATCGGGCATTGCACCTCGACTCTCAACTCTAAAATATTGACGAAAAAGCGTTGCACTGTGACTACAGATTCATTGTTTCTAAAAAAACTGCTTAACAGCGAACACACGATGTTGTATGTTCCAAAGCTCATAGCAACTGAAATGGCATAGTATGGGTCGTCTGCCAACATTCGATCCAGGGCAATACCCTCTCCCGTTGACGAGTACTGGCTGTTTGAAAAACATGCGTTTCCTCTGCACAACTCTGTACCTTCAGTCGGCCTTGGCCAGGTTGTTTAATTGAGAATTTCATAGGTCATTGTAAACGGAGGGGGGTGTTTCTTCTCTTCTATAATATTTACCAGAATTATGCTATCAAATCTCTATTTGAATCCTTGATTGGTTGGGAGCTTTTAGTGGATTCGTTCATTCAAATGCACAGATTATCATCATTATGTAATTGTCACCTACCGTACTTTAACAACTAGCAACAACGAGCCAGGAACTTCAATGAAAAATACTAATAAATACAACTCCAGGTTTATTGAACTCTAAATAGGTAGAACGAATTAATAAAAGTCAGGTAACATGTCAAATTTTCAAACAGAACAAAGTTATTCAGCAATCGATTCAGGTCAAGAAGACATACACAATTTTTAATCTATACATTTTGGGAACCTGCTAACTTGCTGCATTTAATTCAGGCCTCGGTCATTCTATGTAACTAAATTTTGAGTTTTATAAGAAAACAACAAAAGTTTGGCACTCACCATTCCCTTGATTTAAATTTTGACACTCACTTTATTCAATAAACATGGTCAAATATTCTCACACTAAAAACGCAGGGTTCAACATACAGTAAAAATCAAAGTTCAAAAACCTGAAAAATAATATAAGATACACCAAAACAACTACAAGAATACCCACTCAATATTCACACTATTACACCATTATAATTATATTTCAGTCCTATAAAAGAATAAGATCAATCCTCAGAAAGATCACTCCTAGAATGACCGGTGAAATTATTATCGTTCAGTTGAATGCATAAAATATTGTCAATTTAAGGGCGACAATGCTATTATATAGTTTACTAGCCGTCAGACTCGCTTCGCTCGCCATATCCGTCTAGCCAGGGGGCTCCGCCCCCTGGACCCCTGACTAGTTCGTCCAAAAATGAGATCAGCGGGCTCGCTTCGCTCGCCTGCATGTAGACCTCAGCGGAACCTCTGTACCGAATTTGAACGTTTTATGTTAATTTGATCTCGAAAATTTGAGAAAACGTAGAAAAACGCTGGTAAAAACACCTGTTACTATATCGGCATATCTTTGGCGAACAAAATTCTTCCACCTCAGCTACACCAGTTTACTGTATTTTTTTAAATATATTTCCATCAATCATTGAAAAAGATGAGAAACGCAGAAAAGCTGTGAAAAACGTTGGAAAACGCTGATTTTGGGTGTATCTTTGATGAAATATTAAAGTCACATCACAAAATTTTTAGACTCTAGCTAAACAAACCTCTGTACCAAATTTGAACATTTTCTGTCTATTACTTGATGAAAGAACTGAGAAAACGCAGATTTTGGGCGTATCTTTGACGTTATTGCAAATTCCTTCTAACACAACATTAATAAACCCCAGCTGAGCTTCTGTAGTGAATTTTAACATTTTCTGTTCATTTGTTCTCGATAAAGCTGAGAAAACGCTAAAAAACGCTGGAAAAACGCAGATTTTGGGCGTATCTTGACGTTATTGCAAATTCCTTCTAACACAACATTATTACATCCTAGCTGAGCTTCTGTACTAAATTTGAACATTTTCTGTTAATTTGTTCTCGATAAAGCTGAGAAAACGCTGGAAAAACGCAGATTTTGGGCGTATCTTTGGAAATCTTTCCAAATCCGTTCTAAGTGCGCCTCTAAAGGGCCAACTGAACTTACCTACCAAATTTGAACGTTTTTGGTCCGGTAGATTTTTAGTTCTGCGAGTCATTTCGCTTTTATATATATATATATATATATATATTATATATATATATATATATATATAGATTGAATGCATAAAATATTGTCAATTTAAGGGCGACAATGCTGCTGGACCAGTATAGGAAGAAAGCGCAACTGTATCAGACGAATGTTCTGCTAGTACCTCTGGGAGACGACTTTCGTTATGACCACTCCACAGAATGGGACGCCCAGATGAACAACTATCAGAAACTCTTCGACTACATGAATAACAATCCGTCTTTGAATGTTAAGGTAGGTGCTTTTCAAAAATTTATTGAATTTTTACATTCTTTTCTATTATTTCAATCATTCTTCCATTAAGTTATTGCAGTTTAGACTGCATACAGTTTAGACTAGTATGCAGTTTAGCCTAGTAGACTAGGCGGGATGCACACCGGAGAAACGCGTTTCGTGAAAAAAGTTTCAGGAAACGTGAAACGAAAGTTGCTCGCAATCGACTAATAACATTAAGCAGGGAACGTTTTTTTTTGTACGCATGCGCGAGTGAAACGGATTGCATGAAAGAGGGCTTCACGAAATGCGTTTCTCCGGTGTGCATCTCGCCTTATACATGAATTAATCATGTATATCAATTATATTTATTTAGCGTATGGCATTTTTTGTCAAATCTTTAAAATTTCACACTTTTATAAGTGCACGTCGAGGGATGAAATGTACTGTATTGCCTGGGGACTGGCTACAGTGAAGTCGTTAGCCTCGCCCAGGTAGGCACGTTTCTCACACTCAAATATAAAGGTGCGTACAGACTTTCGCTCTGCTCCGTAACCGAACGTCACTCCAGCAGAGCGATTGATGATCGACCGGCGAGTAAGAGTGGTTCGACCGGGGAACGCGAGAAGATCTAACATCTTCCGTAACGTTCATTATGGGTGCGTGGGCTGAGCGACTGTGGTTCGTTGGTGGTACGAGGGCGGTACGAGGGAGGAGCGTGCTCGGTGCGGTTTGGAAGCGCGAATATGTGTACGCAGCTTAATGTGGTGCACTGTCTGCTCCATCGCCCCACAGTCACATACTGGAGAGTCTCCAAGTCCCCATTTGAAAAATGATGCATTGCATCTCCCATGCTGGGTTCGAATTCTGTTGAGTGTCACCCAGGTGCGCAATAAACTAGAAAATGCTGAGCTGAAAGTCTTAATGGATGGTGCTGCCTTGAAACATAATAAGTTTCCGAATATGTTGGCATCACCCTGGACAGGACCCTCTCTTTTAATCAGCACCTAAGGAATGTAGCAGCCTATATATATATATATATATATATATATATATATATATATATATATATATATATATATATATATATATAAGTTGAAGACGAGAAACAACATCATTAGGAAACTATGTGGCACAACTTGGGGCTCATCTTCCTCAACTCTGAGGTGCTCTAGTCTGGGCCTGGTGTATGCTGCTGCTGAGTACTGTGCATCTTCCTGGATCAACAGTTGTCACACTCACCTTGTAGATGTGCAACTGAATAATTCAATGCGAATAATTACAGGAGCCTTACGATCCACCCCAGTTTCCTGGCTCCTAGTGCTCAGCAGCATACCCCCACCTCCTCTTCGCAGAGCGCAAGCTCTCCTTCGGCTCTATGAAAGGATTTCGTCCAATCATCTACTCCCAATCCATCAGGACATTCCGGATTTATATAGAAGAGAGCTGAAGTCCAGAAGGCCAGCGGTCAGGATTGCAGAGCAATTGAGAGATGAGAGGTTCTCTCTAAACAGAAGATGTATATCAATATTATGTTCTATAAATCGAGAAGATTACTTGAGGTGCAATTCCTTAGCGGCGTGGATAGAGCCGCCGCGGCTAAAGTGAGGTCTACGTTATAATGGCAGTGGAGAAAGATAGGAGAACTACGTTGCCGATCCTCTGTCTTGTCAATGCCTTCTATAGACTGTAGGTTTATTGATGTAATATTAACTGTTCATTCTCGTTTAAAATAATCAATTTTATTCTATTAAGCAAGAAATTATATTTTACAATAATTTCATAATGAAATTTTATAATTAAGATGAAATATTTTTTTAATTTATTATTAATTCTACATTGTTAAAAGACAGTCTGGCAACAGAGCAGGGCTATCTGCTTTGTTGAATGATAGACAAGGATAGCAATACCATTGCTAATCAAACACTGCCATTGGTGGACCTCACTATAGAGCACAATAATCTATAAATTTATTAGACTCGATGACTTTGGGCCGGTTTCCGAGCTCGGCCAAGTTCTAGACTTGAAACAGCTGGAGCCAGAAAATTGGCTTTCCGAAACGGGGCGAAGTCGCAGTTTTTATGATAATCTTTATTTTCTCATTTCTTAATTGGAAACTTTTTTCCTTGACGAAATGAAACATTCCTAAATAATTCCAAATAGCTGAAACTTTACACTATTTTCTTTTTATGTTATTTTGTGTTCAATTCTCTAGTTTTTACTTTTCTTGCCCTATTACCATAGGTAAGGAAAGTATTGCTTTCCGAAAAAAATTAAGGTAGTTTTCTATACGTTTCAAGGTCTTGAATGAATACTAAGAAATTGACAAAAACCACAGATTTATTGATACTTAGAAAGACCGGTTTCGGTTATTACACCATTGTCAATCTCTGACTCCAGCTGCTCAAAGTCTAGAACTTTGCTAAATCCCGAGCTCGGAAACTGGCCCTTAGTAGTGAAATAATTATTATTTATATGCATTCGCCTTTTATTCTTGGCCAATTGAAAAACTACCCTCATTTATATTTATCTTATACCATCTCAACTTGAAGATGTATAATAAGACATCGATGATTCAAGAATGTGATGATTTTCTTTGATTATTGGGAAACCTAACATTTTAACGGAACAAAATATTTCAAATTAATATTTATTTTACAGTTTTGAGTACAAAGTAGAAGGAATTTTGTTATCAATTCGGATCTTAATCTTTCTAAATTCAAAGTTAATAAATGTTTCAAGTCTTAGTGTTTTGTTTCAATGTGGAAATTAGTAAAGAATTGGAAAGTTGCACATAACCTTTATTTGGACAATTTATTTTTTGAAATTAGGATGAAAAGAAGTTTTGTACTGTATTCTGTTCCTTTGTCCTTAAGTTGATTGTGAATGATAAATAAATAAATATTTTAATTGTAAATTTCAGGCGCAGTTTGGTACGTTGAGGGATTACTTTGACGCATTGAAGACAAAGATGCCCTACAACAAGTTTCCCACTCTGTCAGGAGACTTCTTCACATACGCTGACCGCGATGATCATTATTGGAGCGGCTACTACACGTCACGGCCCTTCTACAAGAGATTGGACCGCGTTCTCATATCTTATCTAAGGTAACATTAAGGGCCAAGCCACAAAAAGCTGTTTTTCAGGCGTTTTCAGACGAGTCGGCATGGCAGGAAGCTCTCTCGATTGGCTGATTGGGTTGCAGTTCGGGAATCAGCTGTTAATCAGCCAAAATGATTAACAACCTTTCTGTTTTGCAACTCTCACCAGCGGGCAAAGAGTTTCTTTTTGCTGGTGATGCCTAGATTTTATATTTTATTCTATTTATTGACCGAACGAAGTGAGGTCTAAGATTCAAGTTGACGGTTTGGCATTTCTCTTAATGTTTAAATGTTTGAATGTTTAAATGTTTATATGTTGCGCATTTACGGCGAAACGCGGTAATAGATTTTCATGAAATTTGACAGGTATGTTCCTTTTTTAATTGCGCGTCGACGTATATAGAGGGTTTTTGGAAATTTTGCATTTCAAGGATAATATAAAAGGAAAAAGGATCCTTCTCCATACGCCAATATTAGAGTAAAAATCAGACTATAGAATTATTCATCATTAATCAGCTGTCGAGTGGATTATAAATTGCATGCCATGACGCATGCAATTCAATATCTCAATGTAACTTGGTAAAAAATCAGCAGCTGTGTAGACTATTAATTGCATGCCTCATTGAATGCAATTTTTATGCACTATTAAATGAACTATTGATTGCGTGTAATAACGCATGCAATTAATAACTAAAATAACATAGTATTGTCTCTCGAACTTTCTCTGCTTTGAACTCGGGCTGTCCTGTTGCCAGTATGTCTTGAAGGAGATTAGCTTTTGATGTTAGCATTTTTGGTACACCAACCCCAACAGCCATTAGCCGTTTTCACACCGATATCTCGCCGACACGACATACAGACAGGATTTACTCTGATAGACATTATAAGAGGAGGCTGCGGTTTATAGCTGCGCGAGGTCTACTGTTCACAGAACTACTAGTTTAAGTATATGTATGAATAATTATGTTTATTTATTTATATTTTTAATGATATGTCATATTATAAAGAGTTTGTAATATGTCTTGAATATTCTAAATTGGCAATAAATAAATTGGAGAACTTCCTGCCCTGCCGACTCGTCTGAAAACGCCTGAAAAACGCTCCATGTGGCTTAGGCCTTATATAGTGAGGTCCACGTTATAATGGCAGTGGAGAAAGATAGGAGAACAACGTTGCCGAACCTCTGTCTTGTCAATGCCTTCTATAGACGGTAACAGATAACAGGTTTATTGATGTAATATTAAAACTGTTCATTCTCGTTTAAAATAATCAATTATATTTTACTGTGGAATAAATTATATTTTTTGATAATTTCATAATGAATTTACATAATTAAGATGATTTTTTTTTAATTTTCAATTGTTAATTATTAATTCTACATTGTTAAAATACGATCTGGCAACAGAGCAAAGCGAGGAAGAGATAGGGTTATCCGCTTTGTTGAATGAAAGATAAGGATAGCAGTGCCATTGCTAATCAAACACTGCCATTATAACGTGGACCTCACTATAGTTGTTTTCAGTTAATAAAAACAATAAAAAATCTTGAAGTACCCTTTATTTCTAAAAAACTTGAAAATAGTTCAACAAATAGTTTCGACCTTAACTTAGGTCATTTTCAAATTGAAATGTAGAAAATAAATTACCAAGTTGATACTATATAATATGAATAAATTTTGTTTTCAGTTATCTTCGTTTTTATTTTTAAAAAACTTAATATTGTTGATGATAGCTTCTTGATTCATTCAGAGTTGTGATGTGTTTAACATTATTAAATAACAAAAAAATGTCTCAATATTCCGTTTCAATTTAATTTTGATAAAGTTGGGTTATGGTGATATTTATGTAGTTTTGCGTGTGTAATAATACATTGAAATCTTAGGCCCGGTTGCGCAAAAGCCTTTTTAATTTTAATCATGATTAGTTTCACAAGAACCAATCAGCGAAGGCTTTCTCGAAAAGAAGGCTTCTCTGATTGGTTCTCATGAAATTAATCATGATTAAAACTTAACCGGCTGTACTGCAACCGAGCCTTAGTCTGTATATTTTCATGCAATAGATCATAAGTTATTAGAATAGAGAAGTATTAAACTATTAGCTTGTATTTTATCATGCAACAGGGCCCTGAAATAAAGATTTTAATTTATGTAGATGTTGTATGCATCGTATTTGTTTTGTTGAAAATACTAGGCTATTCGAGCATTATTTGAATCTATAAGATATTCCCTGGTCATTTATAATTTACCTCTTATTTGCTATGTTTGGAATACTATTGAATTATTTGATTCTATAAGATAATTTGCTGCTCATTTACATGTTGTATACCTCTTATTTGTTATTGTTATTTGTTATTGTTGTTATTGTTACTTTAGATAGAATAATGCTCCAATAGTACCGGGTGATTCAAACAGGACTTTACAACTTTGAAAATTCATGTAAATCTTATTAAACAAGGTACAGAGCTGGTTTTGGTGTTGTTTCAAAGGAAAACACTTTAATGTTTTTACCTTAAACTAAAGATGTTCTATGTGACTTCCGTTACTTATCCTGCAGACATCCCATCGATAGTCGATTTCTTCCCAGACTCGCACTAGCATTTCAGGTGTAACTTGCTCAACAGCAGCGCAATCCTTGCTCTAAGTTCAGGTAGAGTGGCTGGCAAAGGAGGTACATACACCATTTATTTTATGAAACTCCTCAAGAAAAAAAACAGCGGTGTAAGTCTGGGAAACGAGGGGACCATGTAATTGGCGCATTACGGCCAATCCACTGATTTGGAAAGCGGTCATTAAGAAAATCCCGGACGTCAATCAGATAGTGTAGTGGTGCGCCATCTTGCGTAAAGAAAACATTTCGTTCTCGGTCATCCTCATTGATCTGCGGTATCAAAAATGTTTGCATCACATCAAGGTACACTATGCCGTCTTTTAAACCAAAACACACATCTAGCACGCTAGGGTCCAGTGAAGGCAGCCATCTTTGACGTAACTGCCAATAGCGCTTGTGTGCAGCGCGACCAGGCACTAGCGGATTACGAGAGTCAAAACTTGGAGTATTTTCCTTTCAAACAACACCAAAACCAGCTCTGTAATTTGTTCAATAAGATGTATATGAATTTTCAAAGCTGTAAAGTCCTTTCTTATTCACATGGTGTTTTCAACAAAACAAATAAGATGTAAACAACATGTAAAAATGAGCAGCAAATGATATCATAGAATCAAATAATGCTTCAATAGTATTTTCTATTTATTTAGATACTTGAACTACTTGGGTTTGTTGCAGGAGCGCGGAAATAGCACTGACTCTGAGCTGGTGGGAGGGGCTGATGCAGGGGGTGGACGCCCATTGGCTGGCGGGCAGTGACTCGATTCTGCTGCGGCAGTTGGCTGAGGTGCGCGCGAGTCTCAGTCTGTTCCAGCACCACGATGGCATCACGGGCACTGCCAAGGACTATGTCGTCCAGGACTATGCTAAGAAGTAAGAAAAACCTGCATTTTCAATACAAAAGTGGGTAGAGATTCAGAGGCAGTATAGGAAATAGTTCTTAATGCCTTCTTTTGAAGTAGCAGGATTGAGTATGAGGGGCACAGCCCCATAGAGAAAGACTACATGAAAAAGTACTTTGAAAGAAAGCAAAGTTATTCATTCTTAGATAATCTAGGATGGGAATAAATGAATCGAAATCCAATTTTTTTAGAGAAAGACTACATGAAAAAGTACTTTGAAAGAAAGCAAAGTTATTCATTCTTAGATAATTTAGGATGGGAATAAATGAATCGAAATCCAATTTTTTACAATTCAGACATAAAATAGTTCCAGGATAACCAACCATATCAATGTGCAGATAAATTATAAAAATGTTGACCAGCCTTATTTCGTATAGTTGCTAGGGGTTGCTTTGGACCAATATCTTTCATGGAATTGCTATACTGATCAGCTCTGTGGGAGGATTGCATCTGGCATTTTTGCACTCCGACAAATTAGAAGATTAAATGTTACCAAACTGACAATGGCAGTCTACCACTCACACATCCGTTATACTATTGTCGTCTGGGGTGGGTCCTGTCAGAATTTGATTTGGAGAGAGTGTGTAATAAGAGACCATTGAAGAGCTAGAATAATGGCTTTTATTGACTAAAATAAACTGAGATAAAATAACAAATATTCTGATGATTTAGAATAATTCAAACAACTGATTTATGACATATGATTATCATATCATTCTTCCCTCCCAGTGGTGGAATCACTATAGTCAATAAAATTGTAATAAATAGAGACCATTGAAGAGCTAGAATAATGGCTTTTATTGACTAAAATAAACTGAGATAAAATAACAAACTTTCTGATGATTTAGAATAATTCAAACAACTGATTTATGACATATGATTATCATATCAGAGTGTTCAAGCTCCAAAAAAGGCTGTAAGGGCAATTTTAAAGGTACTCGTATTACACCTTAGTCCTGTAAAAACCACTTTATAGAACTAGGCATACTAACCGTTCTCTAAATAGAAAGTAAAATAGAAAATCTCAGTACCCTTTTTGAATTATTTAATAACAACATGTTTCAACATTGATGCCATTTTAACCAATCTCTCTCTCTATTTATGAGGTGATTATGCATGTTAAAAGAAATACTATATCTAGAAATGCTGATACTCATGGATACAATACAATAAATAGAGGAGACTGATTTACTGTATCACAGAACAGCTCTTTTAAAAAAACAACATATATGGGCCTTAAATTTATTAGAAAGCTTCAGACTAATTTGTAAAAATGTGAAAATACCACGGCAGAGTTTGTGTGTAGAGAGGGTTCCTTTGTGTGATTTTCTTTTTCTTTTTTGTGTTACCGTATGTGTTAGAAATTTTGACAATTCCTGTACTCTGATAAGAGGCTCCAGAAGCTATTGAAAACAAACGAACAAACAATGTTTTGGAACAAATTCCTTCAATTCACGTTGGAGATACAATACTCGGCTCAGTCTAGAACATAAATAATCAATATAAGGGCTCTTTGATCTAGGTGTATACCTAATCTTTACATCCCCCTCATCCATTTATCTCAAGCCTAGAATCATTCCTGCAATAATGAAGGATTACAGCGACTGACTGTTAAGTGTTACTGTTGATCATCGAGGCTTTACTGTACAGTTTTCCAATTAGTTGTGTTTGAGAAAGTATCGGTTTTAATTGAGAATACTCATAATTTTTTCCAATTTCTGTGAACGGTAACAGGGAAGATATCCATTCTATTTGAAATTGAAATTTATTCACAACACTGAACCTCAATATAAATTGAAAAAATGCTTGATAGTGTTACAGGAATTTAATTTTAGTATGCAATTTTTCATCTCAATATCAAATTTTTTTTCAGAATGTTGGAAGCAATAATGTCGGCTCACCATGTGATGCAGCAGTCCATACATTTTCTTTTAAATACAGCAAAGGTAACTTATTGACTTATTCATTATTAAAAAATCTAAATATTGTATTACCGTACCTCAAATGGTTCCTAATATCCTTCATATTCTGTTGAAAATTATAAAATAAAAACTCATCAATAATATGCAGAGTGAGTCATATGTATGGGAACCCTTCAATAAGTTGGAGACTGTTGTAGATATAATACTGTAACTTTCCAGATAAGTAATTGGTAGAATACTCTACCTTTTGACAAACAACTGAATTTCAACCCCTCATAAGGGTTTGTAACTCGTATATTTCAAATGTAAGTATAGATATTATAGTATAGATAAAGTTGTGTTAGTTGAACATATCTCCATTGTTGTTTGCAGAACACTTACACACCGTCTCCCCATTCTGAGTTCTTCATCATGGACGACAACCGGAAGTTCCCCAACAGCCTTGCCGAACAAACTCTGTTGAGATTCAGCTCGAGTGTTGATTCGATTCGAGTTGTGTTCTTTAATTCGCTCACCTGGAGACGCCAGGAGGTGGTCAATCTCAAGGTTGCTACAGTCGATGTGCAAGTAAGTGCTCTAATCACTTACAGTCTAATCACTAACAGTGTTTTTGTCATAGTCATTCAATCTCAGCTGCTTTCCATGCATGAAATCAAGCCGGTAAACAGCTGATTGTAGAACAAAGAAACATATGTTTCTCATTACAGCATACTGTACTGTAATAAAATCATATGTTTTCTTTACAGTCGAGTATGTTTCCTAGTTCAGAAAAATATGAACAGCAAAACTGGTACAAAAAACCGCTTTTTAGCGCTCCAGGTGGAAGTTTTGTTAACTACTTTCCACCGCTCGTAACTTGGCCTCTGGAAGGAATGCAGTCGATCTAGTTTTAGGCGTGACATATGGCACTGGAGAGCCAGGTAGCGAGTACCCAAACGCTGTGGTCTATTTGCCTTCGCCAAATGTAATTTAGCAATTTCCATCCCACCAAATTTGTAATTTAACCAGCGATCTATAAGTAAAATTACATCCTAACGCTTTTTAGGAAAGTTATTCCACAAAATCACTATAATTAACTATTTTAAAACTAATTTGATAAATCGCTATAACTATTTTAAAACGGCTACTAACTTAATGAAAAAATAGCACAACATTTCGACGTTTACTCCGGTCAGCTGTATTAGTGATCACGGTTTGTAGTCACACTACCGAGTCGTCAGCAACATGGCGCTACTCATTCATTTCCCCCCTATGCCTCAGACCTCAGAAGCCAAGTTACGAGCGGTGGACAGTACAATCAAGAAATTCGGAATTTGTAAACTAGGTTATGTTTATAGAATGCATGTTGTAACGTCAGCACAAGCAGGTAATGCTTTCTATTTCTCAATCATTCTTCTTTAGATTATTATGACAAAAAATAGTGTACGTTACTTGGACGTGAATGTCTTTTGCAGTGCTCAAATGAAATTCTTGACTCAGCTAACGCCTCGACTAGAAACATCATTCTCGCCTGCAAAAGGCCCCTTCCCATCCTTGTGACGTAAGATACTATTACAAAAAAGACTGACCCGATTTAAAATAGCTATATTTATTAGGAAGAAGTATATTTATTAGCTATATTTATTAGGAACAAATTGGATTTGTAATAATTGTATAAATCTTATATATAGGGCAAATAAATAAATAAATAAAAATAAAATTGAATACCACAAAAACTCACGAACTCACATTCTACTTTTTGAAGTGAAAGTGTAATCTTAACCTTATTCTTTTTTGAAACATTTATTTGTAAAAATTTGGGAGAAGACAGTTTTGGGCTATGCCTGTTGTCTTCTCCCAATCATATTATATTTATTATAATTATGGTTTGTAATTGTCAATGAAATGAATAAATAAATAAATAAATTCTACAAATACTCACAAAATATTGGAGTTTACGAAAATGCATCATAAATGTTTAATATGTCCTCCATTGGCTGCACGGACGACATCTAGTCTGTAGCTTAATTCATCCCAAACTGAGCGTAAGGTGTCTTCTGTCATTGAGGCTACAGCTGCTGATATTCGGGTTCATTAATGTCACGAGGTGAGGGAGGAACGTAAACATGTTGTTTAACATATCCCCACAGGGAAAAATCGCATGGTGTTATGTCAGGGGACCTAGGAGACCAAGAGTGTAAAGCTTGGTCTCGCGGTCCTATATGCCTTCTGCTGCGCGGACGCCATATTGAACGAGACTGTCTGCACGCTTCACGTAAAGGTCTATAAAAACCGTCAAGGTATTTATAGACCTTGCTTCACGTAAGCGCTCGTAGCGACATGAAGCGGATATTTTCTGAAACTCTAAACCATGCCGATTGCATCTGGCGCTGTTTCGGTTATCTAACGACATTTTTGTTTCAGAATTATTACAAGTTAAAATTGGGTCATTCTTTTTTGTACTCACTGTATTATAGATAGATATTCAATCCACTCAACATAGTGTACTCATTTATACACAAGCAAACAGTTGAACGTCGTCAAATTATCACAAATTTAAATATAGTCTGCTGAAATCGGCCTATTCCTTCAAGGATCCTCCAAATACTCCTGCACCGTATAGTAGGCTTTGTCTATTAAGATATTTCAGAAGGTCTGCTTTAAATCTACTAAGAGGAATACAGCGACAATGTTCTGAACGTATATCTACAGGGGGGATTAAATCCAAGGCCTGCTATATACCGTATTGCCCTCTTTTGCAATACAAAGTTTTTCCATGTTCTTTAGGCTAAGTGGCAATCGAGGTACGGATGTTGCTTATAATACAAGAGGTAATACTAGAGGGTTTATAATTCCACCCAGATCATATTGCAGTCTCTTTCAAAAGAGCTTTATTTTCAAGTGGCTAATCGAGGTGCGGATGTTGCTTATAATACAAGAGGTAATACTAGAGGGTTTATAATTCCACCCAGATCATATTGCAGTCTCTTTCAAAAGAGCTTCATTTTTTTGGGTCCTAAATTTGTCAATAGTCCGCCCGTCGAGATTAAAAATTCAAATAATCTTAAATCTTACTAATCTAAATTACACCTATGGTTGATGGATCATTCTCCGGTTGAGATTGATGAGCTTTTTATTATTCTTAGATAAATCACCTTGACAGTCACTTGTTTCAATTCATTCCGTATTTTATTAATAATTTTAATTTCTCCATGGTGTGTGGGTGTGTGTGTGGGATGAATTAAGATAATTAAATTCAATTAAGATAAGTATATTCATTTGAGTTTATAGATAAGTTGAGTTCTGAATGTATTTCACTCCTGTTTGCAGACAAGATTTTTCTTGAGCAAACAGTATTGTATTCAATGAACTGTAATATCATTTGTGTAACGGAATTTGTCTTGTAAGTGATGAAATTAAATGAAACCTTATTTGATTTTATTTTATTGGTGGGGAATCCCTGACGGAAGTCCCACCTCGCCTAAATGTATAATATTTAAGCTGTAAATGGGCCGGCCTTACGACTGTCATACTTCAGCCGGGACCGACTGTTTAATGTGCCGGGAGTGAATTGGTCAAAAACTTTTGTTGATGAGCGGGTTTGAACCGGGTGTCTCTAGGCTGCTACGCTAGCACTCTATCCACTGGACCACGGATCACTCCATTAATTTCAATAATAATTATGTGTGCATCATCCAGCATACAGAAAGACGAATATTGGGCCGTATGAATAAAAACTGCTCATGAGCATGGAGCATAAGGTTTTGCTCATTTTTATAAGAATAAACTTCACCTTAATATACTCTTACCTTATGCTTCTGAACTCTGGAGCAAATGCTCACGTATTTTAAAGATTTCTCATCAGCTGATTTGTCTTACTTTGTTTTTTTAGTGAAAGGTTAGAATGAGCCAAAGTCTATAAATAATACAAGTCATGACGCAATCCCGTGATGCCTTGCAAAATCGCCATTTTATGGGGTCCTAGTTCACCAATTTTCAAATTTATCAGCTGTTTTATGGATTGAACAACATGATGTGTTATTTTGTAATATTGTTCAAGTGATATTGCTTGGCTTTGAATTGTAAAATAAATTGTTCCGACAGAATATAATAATATTTAGATTCCAACTAGGAACTGAATTGTTGATTTTTAGATTTAATTGATCGGGAACTTGAAACTCTTTTTAAAATTGGCCTCGCATATTTCTGTCTTGTCCCAATGCCTTTTGAATCATAATCCTTGATTTACAAGAACAAGAACAATTTTTAATAATAGATAAATGAATAATTGAAGCATTTATTATTTAAATTTAATTATTAAAAAATTGAAAACCTGACTTCACATATTATCTGAACTAGAATATTGTTTTTAAAATGCATAATTTTGTTACGAGCAAATTCAATTAGATTGGATTTTCAAATGTACCGCCATAAAGACCCCATACAATGGCCGCTCCATAAGGAACACGAGTGTCATGACCTGTATTAAATTTATAGACCTTGGAATGAGCTACTCACGTAAGCGCTAAATATGCAAGAGTAAACACCGCTTGTGTTTGGTCGTCTGCTCTGTTCTCTATCTATGAATTGAGTTTTAGGTTAGTTGAGTTCTGAATTTTGAAATAATAGCGTTAAAAGTGTCATCTCTATAATAATCTTGAGCATAATCTTATAATCTCAATAGCCTTTTTATAATCGTCTAAACTCTCTTCTCAAATGCCTTTTTCCTTTTCTTTTATGACAGGAAAAATAGAAGTAACAAGACAACTAGGGCTCTGCCCCATTAGAACTCCATCCGATTGGTATCTTTTGTAGGAATAATGGTGATATATATCATGATTGAATAATGGTGATATATATCATGATTGAATCTGTAAAGAGTTTTGTAGTTCTCAACTATTGGTTGTGATCGTATCTGGTATAGTTTCCTCTTCCTCACACGAATTAGTTGAGCGATTTTTCTATGAGCAAAAGATGAAAAGCGGCTCTAGACTAGACTCACCTTTTTTGAAGCATTTGCTTCAAAAGTTGAGCAAATGCTCTAGTTTATTCATACAATTTCGAGCATAAGTTTTATTTTTGAGCAAATGCACAAACTATTTTTTGATGAGTATGAGCAAAAAAGCTTTTGCTCACGTTTATTCATAGAAAATGAAGCATATTCTCAATATTTTAGAAGTATAAGCAAATGTATAATAAAGTATAACTTTATTCATGTGGCCAATATTTTTACTTTCCTTGCCCTATTACCATAGGTAAGGAAAGTATTGCTTTCCGAAAAAATTAAGGTAACCCAATTTCTAAATTTCTATACGTTTCACGGTCCCCGGTACACGGTATGTGTGTATGTGCGTCTGTGTAGGCTACACGATATCTCATCGCCCAGTAGACGGAATGACTTGAAATTTGGAACTTAAGGTCCTTACAATATAAGGATCCGACACGAACAATTTCCATCAAATGCGATTAAGATGGCGGCTAAAATGGCGAAAATGTTGTCGAAAACATGGTTTTTCCCGATTTTCTCGTAAACGGTTCCAACGATTTTGATTAAATGTATACCTAAAAGTCATTGATAAGCTCTATCAACTGTCACAAGTCCCATATCTGTAAAAATTTCAGGAGCTCCGCATCATCCATGCAAAGTTTGATTTCAGATTCCCAATTATCAGGCTTCAGATACAATTTAAACAAAAAAATTCAAGTGGAAAAGATTGATCATAAAAATCTCTACAATTAATGTTCAGTAGCATTTTCACATAAAATTAAAAATAAGCTCGAAATTCGAGGAAATAAGATTATCCAATTGCAAATTGTTGGCAACTGTTGATTCTATTAAATGATTCACTATGAAGAGATAGCAGACCTCGTATGTCTCCAGCGTTATTGTCCTGTCACCAGCTGACTCAGATCTTTGTTTATAAGTAGACTTGAGATGCGCGTGAACAGTAGCGTCAGGTGATCAATTCTCATCTTCTTCTTCTGCTTCAATCGTCCGATTGGTTGGCAGCTTTCCATCTTTGTCTGTCCAGAGCCAGCTGTTTTAGTTGGGTATAGCTCTGGACCCCAAGATCCCGGGTTATCTGCTTCAAATATTGTAGCCGGGGTCTTCCACGAGCCCGTTGTCCACTGATTGCACCTTCCAGTATTGTTAGCGTGAATTCGCTGTGTCTTTTCAATTCTCATAACGGCAAGGAAAGTTGTGTGAGTGTGCCACACCAGTTTTTTTTTTCAATAATATTTTTGAATTTGTTTGTAGGTGAGGGATGCCGAGGGTGGAATTGTGAATTCACAAGTGAGTCCACTCTGTCAACTGACTGACGTGACAAAGCAGTGCTTTCTGCTTTCGTTTGTCGCCGATGTGCCTCCGCTGGGAATCACCACCTACTTTGTCGAACACGTGTTGTCCAGTGATACACCCAGGTAAGCATACCTCATAATGGCATTTTATTGTCCCTTTTCTGTATAGGGCTACTTGTAATATAAATAGAAATAAAAATCTCAGTACCCTTTTTTGAATTATTTTATCACAACATGTTTCAACATTGATGCCACTTTCAAGTGATTGATATCACTATAGTTATTTGTATATCTAGAGTGAAAAGTACGACTTTTTCTCCCTGTGGGAAAAAGTTTGAAGCCCGAGGCGAAGCCGAGGGCAGCAATTTTCCTGAGGGAGAAAAAGTATTTTTCGCTCGTGATGTACACAACATTTTTCCTCCATCTACATTTTTTTATAGAAACTGCAAATAAAATCATTCTAATAACTTACGTATTGGTGACATTGATTCCTAACAACATAACCTAAATCTAAAACCTAAAAACTGGTCGTCTGATTGGCACTGCCGATTGCGCTATCTATCGGCAAAAGTTGTAACAATTATATCAGCTGAGCAGCTACCAAAAATGGCTGACTCCAGATCACGCGGTTCAGATTTGAATTGCAGATCAAAAATATTTGTTGGCTGGTATTTTGAATAGAATAAAATATTTTAAAAATTGTATAAATTTTTATCGTCTACTAATATTAAGAATATAATAATTATCATACAAACATATATTTCATGAGTTAATCAAATTTCTGGTTGTGGTATTGAATTCAGTTGACTCAATGACAGACACCTCTATTATGCTTTCTCATCTGAGCTTAGACCTTTTAACCTATTACAATGTAAGTTTCAAAATAGAGATGCTCCCCATGTTATTTAAATGGAGTCACTTTTACTCCCTAGGGAGTTTTTCTGTTTTTTACTACCGAGAGCGAAAAAGTGACACTTTAGTATTAGGTTCCAGGGAGTAAAGTAAGTACTTTAGACAGTAGGTGGAGGAAAAAATAATTCAAAAAGGGTACTGAGATTTTTATTGTTATAATGGCAGTATTTGATTGACATTAGTGTTGCTATCCTTGTCTTTCAGTTCACAAAGCAGATAGCGCTATCCTTTAACAATGATTTCATCCACTCGTTTAGCCAGATTGCAGATGTGTAAACAATCCATCAAAAGCCTTCATGAGAAGAGAACACCAGTGGATCTCCTTTGGGTAGAACTAATAGAAATATAATACCATTGGATAAATGGTAGTATAGGGAAAAGATAGCATAAGACAATACAATAAAAATAAAATAATATATTTATTACCATTTGATTTACAATAAACATTGGTCATTGTCACAAGTATACAATCAACATTACAAAAGTCTACACAATATCCCAACGTGTATAGGGCGTTTATGTTTCAAAATGTTCACTGTTAACTGAAGCCGATATTCCTTGTTGCTTGTCCTTCTTGCTGGTGAAGCTATGTGACGCTGACAGTCTCTAATACTGTGCCGTTATTACACTCTCACCCGGCTAAAACCGTAATATTACAGTAGACGACAGTAATCTGATTGATTTGACAAAAAAAACGGCTTGAAATTTGACCAACGACCATATAGCATGGGATCTTCTTATGCTATATTTTCTCTATGTATGTTAAATTCTTAATTTTTTGTTATGTATCATGTAGGCTACACTGTATTTTTGTATCATACTAGTAGGTTACCCGTGCTCCGCGAGGGTCTAATTAAAAGCTTGACAAACTGAAATATTGAAGAATTTAAAATAGGACTGTTATCATCCTCGATAAATTAAGAATCTATAAATGTTGCAACTTTTTAAGTTAATCAGTAGTTCAGACGTGATGATTGGTCATTCGTGAATTTCGTATCCCGTATGTGTATAAGCCGATTCTTTTCTTTATTATATTATAGAATATAAATTATAGTAATGATGTGGAAGATTGTGAAGATAGAAGATAAAACTGTTAAAATACACTATTTTTCTTTCATCACTCTCAAGCAAACTATATAACGAACTGGAAGCATGAGGAATTGTTGAATTGACATACTGAAAACTTGACGTACTGAAATCTTGCTCTCACTTGATAGAATGGTGTTGAAGTGATTAATATTATTCTTCGAAAATATTCTTATTGTTTTGAAAGTTTATCATTTTTTATTTGTATTTGATCTGTTTTGGTTGCAAGAAGTAAGCAATTTATTTGAAATGTCAACCAGTTGTGCTGTGTGATCAGATAAAACATTGTCAACAAATCTAGTTTTCGTATTGACATACTGAAAATTTGACGTACTGAAATCTTTAAGAACTGAAAATAGGCATGTAAACACCCTCGGTAAATAAAGAATTTATATGTAAAACTAGCTGGCCTGGCGAACTTCGTACCGCCAAATAATTAATGCATCTCATGACAAACTTTAGCTGAATGCACACCTGTGGAGGAGCGATGCGGCATTTTGCATCCAGGTTCTTCTTACTTATTGGTTTGATGGAAGATCTCACTCACTGAATCAGGCATGGCGTGGAATGGTGTAATAAGGCAATCTCCATAAGATCAACATTTTGTATCAGCAAGCCGCGCTTCCTCAGGTGTGCTTAGTCTTAGCTTAATCTGATGCACTATATTGTTATAAAAATTATCCAACAATCAGTATTTACATTTATATATCAATATGGACTTCCTATGTGCTTAGTTAGTTGTACAGCAGTTTGTATTTTTAGATATAGTTGAATGCAGCTTGCTGGGAAATTGAATGGTATATCTCTTTGCTGCTGATTTTCCCGTTCATATTATAAATTTACAGCATTTCGAGTACTACGACCCAAGTTTGGACGTCGTTTGTACCGCGGCATTATTATTAGAATTGAAATTTTGTGAATCAGTAGAAAGAAAATAGAAAAACAGATCTACTGATGGCTGTTGGATGACGCAATGATTATAACAGCTGATTTTTATTTCTGTGTGTGGCCAGCTCACAAATCTTCTCCCATAAGGATTACATGTAAACTTTGAAGGACCGTAGGAAAAAGTCCTACGAAGTCGGATCATTAATTTAATAGGACATAAACCTGCTCCTGAACATAAGAAACACAGCTAAAAAAATCATCAAATTCGGTGCATCCATAGAAAAGTTATTGAATGTCAAAATTTGAGGCTCGATTTTTATTTATATAGATTTCAAGTCTAGTTCTTTTCTTCATTATATCATAGATTTGGTATTTTTATTGTGTAGTAATATTTTCTATTTTTTAATACGACTTTGTTTCTGAATGCATTGTATGACAATTTTCTATGTATAGTATGTATCGACAAGTAAATAAATATGAATAATAAGTTTGTGTATTTTTGCAGAGAGAACAAAGTGCAGATTAAGGTGTTGAACGCGGCAGGACTGCGCAGTACTCAGCGCGGAATGTTCGAGGATTGGGTGAAGGACTTTGACAAGGGCAAGGAGTTCTCCATTCAGAACAACCGTATGGCGGTGACGTTCAGCACCAGTGGCCTCCTCAAGGCCATCACGCTCAAGGACACCGGACGTGTTGTGCCCATACATCTCAGCTTTGCCAAGTCAGTATTATAAGAGTAATCCGTGGTCTATAGTGAGGTCCACGTTATAATGGCAGTGTTTGATTAGCAAATGGTATCGCTATCCTTGTCTATCATTCAACAAAACGGATAGCGCTATCTCTTTATCGCTTTGCTCTGTTGCCAGATCGTCAACACATTTGCACTGCCATTATAACATGGACCTCACTAAGGGCCGTTTGCACAATATAGATTGCCAAACTCGATTGAGAAAATCGAGTTTAAGTTAATCCGAAAGTTTAAACTTGAATCGGTTTTCTCAGTGCATTTACTAATCCAGTTTAAGTTAATCTAGTTTAGCGCTAAGTTGGTGATAGAATGTCATCGTTTATAATATCAGGAAGGCTGATTTTTACAGGAAATTTGTTATTTGTTTACAAACCATCAGTAATTTGAGGTTATGTAGCTACTATTCTAGTATTTTCTTGTTCTTGTTCAAAATCCACAGAGTTGTAAGCTGTACGGTTCTAAAAGTGAAAAGCGATCAAGAAATTCTTTAAAAAAATTATGTTTAGTTGGCACCAGAAAATATATTTTAGAATGTAAGATAAAAAAGTTATTTTGTTACGCTTGAATCGACTATGGTCTTCCTCGTTTATTAGAAATCTCTCGAAAACAATATATTATCTCATTTATGTGTTATTAAAAACATGTTTTCCAATCGAAGACCACTGTTAAAAATTGTCTTAATTTCTATTAAGTGGTTTATTCAATCAAAATACTAAATTGGCAGTTGCTGTACTCAAGCAAAACCGTTAGAAAAATTCTCTATCCCAGAAATTTAAATTATTTGTTTTTTGCCCAATTTTTCTCAGTTTCAAAATTTCTTCGCAGTCATCTTTATCGATCGCATTAAAAACTCCTATCAATTCCTCCATCACAATTATTTTTACATTCAAATAATGATTCACTGTAACCTAAATTAATAATAATTATCGTCTACAGAAGCATTAAAAACAATCGTCGAAAAATAATTTACTATAAGCTGTTTCCCCATCAAATCTTTACAGATGTCAAGTTAATCCAAATTATTTGGTTTAAATCTCCTGCTTTGGAGGTTTAAACTTTCCCAGAGTTTAAACTCAATACAGAGATTAAACTGATACTGTGCAAACGAAATTTTAGTTTAAACCAAAAAAAAAAATCCAGATTTGGTTTAAGCTTTAGCTTAAACTTACACTGTGCAAACGGCCCTAATAGTAACAAAATATGTGCGATTGCATAATATCAAGAACTGTCACATATCGACAACCTTATCAAAATATGATTCTGTAATAAGGCCTTGAGCTAATAAAGTGATAAAGTGCATTATTGTACCCATACTAAAGTCAGTTAGGCCCAGTTTCTAGGACACTCAATAATAATATTTCTCTAGTCGTGAGTACACCACTATCAGATGAGTTTATTCACAAAAATATATAATTATTACATTTACATAGAATTAAATGTAAAAATTATTTAATCAAAATTAATTCATTGCTATGCTGTATTTAGAAGAATGTGGCCCAACTATGTATGTATCTGTCTCGGGATGCCACTATCTTTGCTTCAGTTTAACTCATTCTACATGCCAAAAAAGTCATATTTGTAAAGTGAGGTCCACGTTATAATGACAGTGTTTGATTGGCAATGGTATTGCTATCCTTGTCTATCATTCAACAAAGCGGATAGCGCTATCTCTTTCTCGCTTTTCTCTGTTGTCAGATCGTCTTTTAACAATGTAGAATTAATAATTAATTAACAAAATATGTCATCTTAATTATTAAAATTCATTATTGAAAAATGTGATAAATGTGAACGAGAATGAACAGTTAATATTACATCAATAAACCTGTATCAGTTACCGTCTATAGAAGGCATTGACAAGACAGAGGATCGGCAACGTTGTTCTCCTATCCTTCTGCACTACCATTATAACGTGGATCTCACTATAGGAGCCTGGTCTTGTTATATTTATTATAAACATCGTGTTTGTACATTTGAATCAATTTGCTAATCAGATAATTTCCTTATTAGATGTTGAAATGAATGTTTATTTGTGCAGATACAAAACGCGACTGGGTCAGGACAAGAGTGGGGCCTATCTGTTCCTGCCGGACAGTGAAGGGGAGACCATCACTGTCAAAGCGCCTCTCATCCTTGTCTTCGAGGGGCCAATCATGTCCAAGGTCCTAGTGCAGCTACCCAATGTGCTTCACACTATCATTGTCTACAATACGCCAGGTAAACAAATCTCATTATTTCATGTTGGTAACAAATTTAGAACGCAAATAGATATTGTGCAATCTCTGCGTAATAATAGTTATTTGTATATTTAGAGTGAAAAGTACGACTTTTTCTCCCTGTGGGAAAAAGTTTGAAGCCCGAGGCGAAGCCGAGGGCAGCAATTTTCCTGAGGGAGAAAAAGTATTTTTCGCTCGTGATGTACACAACATTTTTCCTCCATCTACATTTTTACATAGAAACTGCAAATAAAATCATTCTAATAACTTACGTATTGGTGACAATGATTCCTAACAACATAACCTAAATCTAAAACCTAAAAACTGGTCGTCTGATTGGCACTGCCGATTGCGCTATCTATCGGCAAAAGTTGTAACAATTATATCAGCTGAGCAGCTACCAAAAATGGCTGACTCCAGATCACGCGGTTCAGATTTGAATTGCAGATCAAAAATATTTGTTGGCTGGTATTTTGAATAGAATAAAATATTTTAAAAATTGTATAAATTTTTATCGTCTACTAATATTAAGAATATAATAATTATCATACAAACATATATTTCATGAGTTGATCAAATTTCTGTTTGTATTGAATTCAGTTGACTCAATGACAGACACCTCTATTATGCTTTCTCATCTGAGCTTAGACCTTCCAACCTATTACAATGTAAGTTTCAAAGTAGAGATGCTCCCCATGTTATTTAAATGGAGTCACTTTTACTCCCTAGGGAGTTTTTCTGTTTTTTACTACCGAGAGCGAAAAAGTGACACTTTAGTATTAGGTTCCAGGGAGTAAAGTAAGTACTTTAGACAGTAGGTGGAGGAAAAGAAAATTTCATGTGCCCAATATGAAATCCATACTATAATAAAGTAAAGAACTGGCTTCATCCACTACCTCCGTAAACAAAGCCATAGTGCATTCTGGTGACGTCAGCACAGGTAGGGCTCCTACACCAATAACAATTTTTCTAACTTTTTCCATAAATTGGATTTAAATTATTGGAAGTGAAAATGGAATTATTGGATATGACCTTGTTTTTGGAAATTTTACTATTTCTAAAAATTGAAAGTTGAGGAGTTTCGGGCTATAGTAAGGTCCAAGTTAGAATGGCAGTGTTTGATTAGCAATGGTATTGATGAATAAATAATTTCCTTTAGTCTTCTAAATCTGTGAATATTTTTTGTTTTTCTGGTATCTTATTTGTGTTTTTTTTTTTAATCTTTTTAGGTGCCGATGGTCTTGGATTAGAAATACAGAATAAAGTTGATATATCGAATGTGAATAGTAACTATGAACTATCCATGAGACTCTCGAGTAACATAAAGAATGGCGATGTATTTTTCACGGATCTCAATAATTATCAAGTGAGTAGTAGTTGATTATAACGTCTTGCAACGTTAGTAGACAGCAGGTTGATCTCTCACAGGTGTAAGATTCGAAGTGGTGGGTGGAACGCCAGCGTTACGTCACGTGTAGTAAAAATGTGATAGAATAACCACACTGAGCACATAGTTTATACATTGTATTTAAATACATCGTTGTTTAATCCCCTCAAGATTGATCTAGAACTGTAAAGTTTTCCATACTTATAGCGAATGAATCCCCGATTCTAATGATGTTGTTAAATATTTTAAGTTAGTTCAACTTGTATGAATAAAATGAAGTTGAAAGTTTTTCAAGAATCTAAAAGCGTGACACGAAAAAGTTAATAAGCTGGAAAAGCGTTTGTAGACATCGTTATACTACAATAATTTCAGATTAACCCATAAAAAATTTTGATTAACCAATGCATTGCAATAAACCGATAAATCCGATGCATTTCATTCATATAAATGCACTGAGCACATGCTGGTAACGAGCACATGTTCTACGAGAATCAAAATATCTCATCCCCGGAATTCACAAGCTGATGTATAGCCAAACTACAAAATATAAACACGACCTAGAAGAAAGCTTAAGGGTTTGCAAGGGAAGGTTAGGAAATGGCCTTTTTGCTTTTAAATGGCAAAATGCTTGTATTATTTAAATGTTCTGATAATTATTGTTAAGCAAAAACAGAAAGCTGGCATGTCAGAAAATGTTTGTGTTTTATAATTTGACTATACGTCACCGTATAATTTTCAAGAATTCGATATTCTGCCTACTCTGTACTACAGCCTACGTCACGGCTGCAGTTCCCCAATTTAAATTGCATGTCAGCTTGAATACTATAGATGAGTGACCAACCTTCTGTCTACAACTAACTTTGGTTTTGATATACAACACCATTCTATCTTACCACTATGGTATCACCTAAGAAGAGACAGTATCACCACAAATTATACAGTATCAACGCAATATGATACAGTATCAACACAATATGATACAGTATCATCTCAACTTGATACGCAACACCATGCTATCTTATGCTATCTTTCATCTATGGTTCTTCCTAATATAAATACTGTACAGTATCATCTCAACTTGATGCACATGCACAACACCATGCTATCTTTTTATGCCATCTTCCATCTATGGTTCATCCTAATATAAATACTGTTTTTATTTTTGTGCGTTTCAGATAGTGAAGAGAAAAAGGTATTCGAAGTTGCCATTGCAGGCTAACTTTTATCCGATGCCGAGTGCTGCCTACATAGAGGATGACGCTCATAGGTTGACTGTGTTATCGGCCCAACCTCTGGGCGTCTCTTCCTATAGGGAGGGTCAGATTGAAGTGAGTTTTCATGAGTATTCTTAGTGATTATTGAGTGCAATATTTCTACTTGTTTTGGCTTTTAATCCATTTCTGGTTAGTATTTTTCGAATGAAAGCTGAACTTAACAAATTTATGAAGTTCAAGTCAACAAAATGAACAAACCTACTTTAAGGGATACTAGCTTACCCGGCGAACTTCGTACCGTCAAACCGGCTAGCTTGGGACAGTTTTCAAATTTGACTTGAAATTCAGTTCCATTATTATTTTAATAGTTTATTTCTCCTGTGCTCAAAACTTAGGTCTTTAATAATACTTCAAATATATACATTGAATTTCATTATTATTTCAACCTGTTCTAAAAAAAATATGGTGTCCCAAGTTACCCGCAGAGGTTTGGTTACTTGGGACACCAATATAATTTGCCTGAAATAACACAATTGAGTGGTTGAAGGCTAACTTGTGACATTAGATTTTGAATAATATGTTTCATTTTCATAATAAAAATACTTTAACTGTAAAATAATTGTGTTCATAATTAAGTGTTCACAATAGAAGCTATTAAAGGCTCAATTTCTAGGTTAGTGATAATAGATTGATTTGACTGTTGAAAAAGTATCATAGCTGTTAATTAGATGTTCAAAACGTTATTAAATATTTTCAATGATGTGTTCCCAACAAATCCACAATGCCAGAACTCGGAATGAATTGCACAGACAGCTGGTAAGTTGGAATTGGAGGAAAGGGGTTAAACTGTCCCAAGTTAGACTTCTGTCCCAAGTTAGCCGGTCTGACGGTATCGCCAAAAAGTCAATGTATCTCATATCACACTTGACTTTATTTGGTGAATCGTGAAATTTATCTCACAATCAATATTTTTACATCTCAATACGGACTTCCTATGTGCTTAGAACTACCTTTTTAATACCAGTAAACAATTTCATCACAGAGTGACGTGTTTATTGCAGCTTGTAAGTTTAGATGCTAAATCATATTATTACAACATGATCTTGAATCATGATGATCTTCCCGTTCTACGTTAGCCGCTCGGCCGACAATTTCGAAAATATAGGTCTGTAAAATGGATTAATATATAATTATTATTAGCCCCCTATTAAAAGTTCTGGTCAGAAACCAACCCCAATATTCACACAACAAATTCCCAAAGTTTCATGCCGTTCTGTCTAGTAGTTTTCGAGTCTATAGGGAACAAACAAACTAACACAAACAGACATTCATTTTTATATATATAGATAGGCCGGTTTCCGAGCTCGGGATTTAGGTAAGTTCTAGACTTTAAACAGCTGGAGTCAGAAAATTGGCTTTCCAAAACGGGGCGCAGTCGTAGTAAATAGTTGCAGCAAAATAAATCTTCATTTGCTCATTTCTATAATTGGAAACGTTTTTCCATGACGAAATGAAACATTCATAAATAGCTGAAACTTTATACTATTTTATTGTTATTTTATTTTGTGTTCAATTTTCTAGTTTTTCGAAATTTAATTTGAACGTGACTTTGACTATGACTACGACTACGCCACGTTTCGGAAAGCCAATTTTCTGACTCCAGCTGTTTAAAATCTATAACATACTTAATCCCGAGCTCGGAACCCGGCCCTTAGTGATTATTGAGTGCAATATTTCTACTTGTTTTCGCTTTTAATTCATCTAAAATTCAGAATTTCTGGCTATTATTTTTTGATTAAAAGTTGGACTCATCAAATCGATGAAGTAGAAGCATAGAGAAACAGTAGCGTAAGTAGATATCCCATGGTATAGGGCGTTTATGTCGCAACTTTTACTGTTATATCAAGCCGATTATTGTCGATTTTTACTGTTTTGACCGGGTAAGAGTGTATGAACGGCACAATATGACTGACTACTAGCGTCATAAAGCTTCACAGGAAAGAACTACGTGGACTATCGGCTTGAGATAACAGTAAAAGTTGTGACATAAACGCCCTATACCATGGGATATCTACTTATGCTATTGTTTCTCTATGGTAGAAGTCAACAAAATGAACCTACATTATGAGATATTATATATTTTAAAAATTCAGGAATGAAATAGTTTTGGGCTGTACTTCCCAATATAATAATATCGAGTGACCTGGCTGGCTCAGGTCTGGTGTCAGAGTTTTCAGGTCGCAACTGATCAATTTCAGGGCCTCTGACATGACCTAACTACTGCTTTTTAGGCAGCCGGGACTGACGGCTTAACGTGTTCATCCGAAACACGGGAGTAGCCCGAGATAAATATTTTGCCCGAGCCGGGATTTGAACCCGGGCCTCTGAATCATAATTTGTGTAGCATGGATATTTATTAAGCATGAATAAATGAATGAATACAATGAAAATATTATTATAAAAATGTAGAAATATACCAAGTTTAGTGCCTATAATTGATTTTCAAGACAAAGATTATCACTTTAGGTAAATGATATCTCAAACAATCATCTGTTAATTAAAAGTGAAATAATTGGCCTCGAAAAGAAGATTCAAAAAGTTGATGGTTGTTTCTCGGTCCATTCCGAGCTACGATGTATTAAACACGACATGTTATGTATTATGTATTTTACATGACATGCAGTCAATTATTTCAAGTAAATACTTGAAATAATTGACTGCACGTCTTGTAATAGTATCTTAAGTCACAAGGACGGGAAGGGCCGTTTTGCAGGCGAGAATGATGTTTCTAGTCAAGGCGTTAGCCGAGACTAGAATTTCATTCGAGCACTGCAAAAGACATTCACGTCCGAGTAACTTACACTATTTTTTGTCATAATAATCTAGAAAAGAATAATTGAGAAACAGAAAACATTAACTGCTTGTGCTGACATTACTACATGCATTCTATAAACATAACCTAGTTTACAAGTTTCGAATCAGGAATTTCTTGATTGTAGTTGACAAAACATCCACCTGGAGCGCTAAAAGGCGGCAGTTTTGCTGTTCCAAATTCTGAACTAGGAAACATACTCGACTGTAAAGAAAACATATGATTTTATTACAGTATAGTATGCTGTAATGAGAATCATAAATGTTTATTTGTTCTACAATTAGCTGTTTACCGGCATGATTTCATGGATGTGAAACAGCTGAAATTGAATGACTATGACAAAAAATACATTAAAAAAGAGTGTTATTCAAAAAGTATTCATGTGGTTTTCAAACAAGACCTTGATTAGTAGACCAAAAGCCAATTCACTCAAGTTTGTATGACGCACGGAGTCATATTGCCTTTAGGCCGGTTGCAGACGAACCACTATCGCATGTGGGATGTGGGAGCTACTTTTTTCCTTCTGTGGTACCACAAACGCAGCGCATATGGAATACATTGGCAGGCATGGCTGTGGCACTGATACTTCCACATGGCGTTGCGCGCTGTGGTAGCGATTATTTTCCTTGCGTTTGTGGTACCACTGGTTTGATCACCTAGCTTCCCCTAGCTTCTGTACCACAATCGCACTAATGAGCGTTTTCTCAAATGTAGTGTGAAAATCTCTCTGCGTTAGTCGTATTGTTCTTTGGTATGTCGGTTCCACATCCCACATGCGATAGTGGTTCGTCTGCAACCGGCCTTGCACTCAGCTAATGAACGTGATAAAACATACGTTCATATTTCACACGTTGAAAATTGAATCACTACCAATTAGGTAAAAAATTAATTCCACGACTATAACTTCCAACTCTCAAAAATAATATTCAAAATTTGTTTTCTTTGAGAAAACCTTGAAAATGGATTGAATATACCGAAACTATAATTGTTATTTTGTTTTTATAGAAAAGCTTTTTTATAAGAAAAGGGTTCTATGGAATTTTTATTGACCGAGCGAAGTGAGGTCTAAGATTCAAGTCGACGGTTTGGCATTTCTCTTAATGTTCAAATGTTTGAATGTTTATATGTTGCGCATTTACGGCGAAACGCGGTAATAGATTTTCATGAAATTTGACAGGTATGTTCCTTTTTTAATTGCGCGTCGACGTATATACAAGGTTTTTGGAAATTTTGCATTTCAAGGATAATATAAAAGGAAAAAGAAGCCTTCTTCATACGCCAATATTAGAGTAAAAATCAGACTATAGAATTATTCATCATAAATCAGCTGACAAGTGATTACACAGATGTGTGGAGAAGTCAGTCTATTGCTGTATTTCCATAAGGTCTATAGTTTCAATCAGGTACTTGTGGATGAGAATACTGCGTGAGTTCTACTGTTCACAGAACTACTAGTACTTATAAATCAAGTAGCCCTAATGACATTTTTACTTTCCTTGCCCTACTACCATAGGTAAGGAAAGTATTGCTTTCCAAAAAAAATTAAGGTACCTCAATTTCAAGTTTTCTATACGTTTCAAGGTCCCCTGAGTCCAAAAACATGATTTTTGGGTATTGGTCTGTGTGTGTGTGTATGTGTGTATGTGTATTTGTGTGTGTGTGTGTGTGTGTATGTCTGTGAACACGATAACTCCATTCCTAATTAACCGATCGACTTGATATTTTAAACTTAAGGTCCTTATGCCGTGAGGACCCGACAATAAGAAATTCAATAAAATTCAATTCAAGATGGCGGAAAAAATGGCGGATAATTACTAAAAAACCATGTTTTTCACGTTTTTCTCGAAAATGGCTCTAACGATTTTCTTCAAATTTATATCATGGATAGCTTATTATAAGCACTATCAACTGGCATAAGTCTCATTTCAGGGAAAATTTAAGGAGCTCCGTAATATTCTTTAGAAAAATGGGGGGAAATGACTAAAAAACCATGTTTTTCAAGATTTTCTCGAAAACGGCTCCACCGATTTTCTTCAAATTTGTACCATGGATAATCCATTCATAATCCCTATCAACTGCCATGAGTCTCATTTCTGGGAATATCCCAGGAGCTCCGTAATATTCTTGAGAAAAATGGCGGATAATGACTAAAAAACCATGTTTTTCACGATTTTCTCAAAAACGGCTCTAACGATTTTCTTTAAATTTATACCATGGATAGCTATTTATAAGCCCTATCAACTGACATGAGTCTCATTTCTGGGAAAATTGCAGGAGCTGCGTAATATTCTCTAGAAAAATGGCGGATAATTACTAAAAAACCATGTTTTTCACGGTTTTCTCGAAAACGGCTCTGACGATTTTCTTCAAATTTATACCATGGATAGCTATTTATAAGCCCTATCAACTGACATGAGTCTCATTTCTAGGAAAATTGCAGGAGCTGCGTAATATTCTCGAGAAAAATGGCGGATAATTACTGAAAAACCATGTTTTTCACGATTTTCTCAAAAATTACTCGACTGATTTATTTCAAATCCATACTCTGTATAGTTATTTGTCAGCTCCATCAACTGGCATGAGTCTCCTTTTTGGGAAACTAATGGGGGGCTCACCCCATCCTTGAGAAATGGACTTTGTAACCTCCTTCTCGTGCATGAGGTAGGTAGGTAGAGCAGTCTATAAAAATAACACATAGTCGAGACATTTCATCTGTAGAACAGCTGTTTTGACGACTTTTAAAAAATCATCTTATTTCACAATTTACACAAAGGAAAAAGTACTCTGAAAACAATTCATTGTATACACACATATACAGTAGTCTGATCGTAGGTTCAAATAATTATGTTGCCGCCAATCGTCATTATGTTATTTCTCTAAATTATTGTCGTTTAAGAATGAGGCTCCCAGTTCAATGAGCAAGGAAAGTTGTGTGAGTGTACCACACCAGATTTTTTATTCAATACATGGATCCTGTCAAACTCTTTTTGTCATACTTACTCAATTGCAGCTGTTTCCATGCATCAAATCAAGCTGGTAAACAGCTGTTTTCAGAAAAAGAAAACATGTGATTTTCATTACAGCATACTGAGTAGTAGATCATATAATATGTTCTCTTTACAGTTGAGTATGTTAGGACTCTACTGAGTCCTAATATAATCTGAGTAATCAATATACTAACTCAAATAATTAAAGAACTCATTTAAGGAGTTTCAAGTTATAAGAACTCATCTGAAATCTTATAATTTAGGCCTTTATTATTTTATTCGAGCTCGAAGGGTCTGTCTGTTATGAACTAGGCGCTACGGGCTAGGCCATGTTTATAGAATGCAGTAGCTCGAGCAGCAGCAGGTAATGGTTTCTGTTTATCAGCAATATTATTCTTTCTGAGATAAGTATGACAAAAAATATTGTATGGAACTTGTACGGTAACGTATTTACCGCATTCGTATGATAATTCTGCCCTCAACTACGTTTCGGGCAGAAACAATCATACTTATGCGGTAAATAATCGTTACCGGACTTGTTACGTAAAGTACTATTTCCGACTTATGACTTTGCTTGGGTATGATAATGATATAATATGTGAATAGTAAACATATTCAGTGGGGATCTATTTCCCTCACTCTATTTATATGTTTTGCCTGGCGCCAATCAATCACTTTGTGATTGATAAAAAATAAATTAATGTTTTTTATTGAACAGATTAACGGCATGTTAACGGCTCACATGCATGACATAAGGCACTATCATAATATTGAAATGTAACATTTTGTCATTTTTGTGCTTGTAGATAATGCAGGATCGGCGGTTGCTGCAAGATGATAATAGAGGCTTGGACCAAGGTGTGATGGATAACACACCTGTCATTTCAATCTTCAGAATTCTTGTGGAAGAACGCAAATCTGGATGTTATGTAAGATATTTTTTATTGATCACTAGCTGGCCCGGCGAACTTCGTACCGCCAAATAGTTAATGCATCTCATCACAAACTTTAGCTGGATGCACACCTGAGGAGGCGCGATGCGGCATTTTACATCCAGGTGCTTTTTGCTTATTGGTTTGAATGGAAGAACTCACACAGACTGAGTCGGGCATGGCGTGGAACGGTGTGATAAGGCAATCTCCATAAGATCAACACTTTGTATCACCAAGCCGCGCCTCCTCAGGTGTGCTTAGCCTTAGCTTAATCTTATTAAGAACTATATTTTTATGAAAATAATTCAAGAATCAGTATTTACATTTATATCTCAATATGGACTTCCTATGTGCTTAGTTAGTTGTACAGCAGTTTGTATTTTTAAATATAGTTGAATGCAGCTTGCTAAGAAATTGAATGGTATATCTCCTTGCTGCTTATTTTCCCGTGCATATTATAAATTTTAAGCATTCCGAGCTCTACGACTCAAGTTTGGACGTCGTTCGTACCGTGGCATTATTATTAGAGATACAATTTTGTGAATCAGTAGAAAGAGAATAGAAAAAAGATCCACCGACGGCTTTTCTATGACACAATAATTATAACAATTTTTATTTCTGTGTGTGGCCAGCTCATAAATCTTCTCACATAAGGATTACAATGTAATCCTCACATGTCATTTAAACTTTTTATAATATCTCATTATTTGTATTTCATTCATCCAAATAAAATGATAGTATCTTATTGCAAAAACTTTATTCAATTCTAGAAGCATAAACTGATTCCGTTTCATAAACTATTTTGTAAACACGTTCACATCAAATCAGAATCAGCTGACTTCAAGGTTATTTTACAGCCCTAGGGCCGTAAAAATTTTACCGGCCTGGTCAGAAAACAATCACTTTCGGCCTCCATATGACGCACGTAAACCAGCTCATTACATCCAAGTGGGGCGAAAAAGTTATTGTATGTCAAAATTTGAGGCTCGATTTTTATTTGTAATTATAGAATAATGACAATCATGTTCTTTATATTATACATAGAATTTGTCTTAGATCTTGGGATTTACTGACTGCAAAAATTCATTCATATATTTCCAAAACAAAAGAAAACTATATTGAGGTCCACTTTATAATGGCAGGGGAAAAAGATAGGGAAACAACGTTGCCGATCCTCACTGTTTTGTCAATGCCTTCTTGACGGTAACTGATACAGGTTTATTAATGTGATATTAACTGTTCATTCTCGTTTAAAATAATCAATTAAGCAGGGAATTATATTTTTCAATAATTTCATAATGAATTTCCATAAGATGTAATATTTTGTTAATTCATTATTAATTATACATTGTTAAAAGCTGATCTAGCAACAGAGCAAAGCGAGAAAGAGATAGCGCTATCAGCTTTGTTGAATGATAGACAAGGATAGCAATACCATTGCAAATCAAACACTGCCATTATAACGTGGACCTCACTATAGTGACATACCAATTCTATAGTGAGGTCCACGTTATAATGGCAGTATTTGATTAACATTCGTGTTGCTATCCTTATCTATCATTCAACAAAGCAGATCGCTTTACTCTATCTAGCTCCGCAACGTTTCCAGATCGTTTTTTATCAATGTAGAAGTATAATTGATGAACAAAATATTCAATCTTAATTATAAAAATTTATTATTGAATCATTCAAAAATATTTTTTCTTGGCGAATAAAATATAATTTATTGATTATTTCAAACAAGAATGGACAATTAATATCACATGAGTTATACAGGAATCAGATATCTACTATAGAAGGCAGCGGTAACGCAGAGAATCGGCAACACTGTTGTCCTATCTGTCTGAACATGACTTCAAATGAGGGAACACTTTCTAGGACGCCTCATCTCAATTACAAGCGATTTGGAGTAGCCAGCCCGATCTCCCGATTTGGACCCTTGTGATTTTTTTCCATGGAGGTTTTTGAAATTCCTTGTTTATGTGAACCTTCTAAGGACACTACAATAATTTTAAGGCCAATATCAGGGAAGAAATTGCTATCATAACGCCTGTAATGCTGACAGGAGTCATGACAAACACCAGAAATCGGTTTATTCAGTGTATGGAGAATGGGGGACGTCACCTACCTGATTTGATATTCAAAACTAATTGAAACAAAACAGAGTGATTCTTAATTATGGTAAAATAATTAAATACGTGATAGTAGAGGTGAAAATAATAAAAAAAGTTCTTATAAACATATATCCATAAACGCTTCATTAGCGAGCTATACAGGGTGAAAGATTTCGCCCGGAATTCAGTTCCTTTGGTGAAATACACCGATGCTGAATTGTTTGGGGACTAGTTTTTGAGAAACTTATGCTGGATTCATATGGAAAAATATCTGAAAAATTGAATAAAACTAGTCTGGAAGCTGTAGTGTGAGTAGTTTTTGAGAAAAAAGTTGAAATATGCAAAAAATCTAAGTAGAAAAACTCAGACTTCTATGTTTGATGCCCAATAACTTTCTTTAATGACCAGTAAACAAACCATTTTTCGCAATAAAAATTGTAGATAATTTAATTCTGAAAAGAATTATGTAAGCTGTGTGAACTAAATTTGAATAAAAGTTCAATAAAATGTATTCTTATGTAGTACATTACACCACAAAAATTTGCTGTTTTATGAGGAGAGAACTAATAACTCATAGGTTGTAGCTGATTGCAAATAAAATATTCGGTTTT